>NC_083466.1:430000-437500 GCF_030014155.1 Tachysurus vachellii
TGCACTTTAACACCACCCTGAATGTCACATCAACACTTAACACACACACAATTAAATATACTAAGACATTATCACTAAAGCCTTTATGATCATTTAACAGCTAATTTACACAGATTACAGGTCTTCATACAGCTGTGTGTGTGTGTCAGGTGTCGTGGAGTGTGTGTGTGTGTGTGTGTCAGGCATCAGTGTCGGTGGAGTCCGAGGCGTCGCTCAGATGTGTTTGTTTCTTGCGGATGTTCCAGTGTAAACACTCGGCTAAACTCTCGAACCAGTCGTACACCAGCCCGTGACAGCACAGAGACGGAACTGGGTAACACGACGTAGTGATCTTAATGCTGCACACACACACACACACACACACACACACACACACACACAGAGGAGGGATTAATAACACACACACTAATATACCACTAAGAGATTGTCCTACATACACAGAAATTTGATGTTACTTCCTGTTTATTTCTGCAGTAGTGTGTGATTTGGGACGCAGCCCATCAGACAGCGACCACCTCACCTGTCTCCATGTTGGATTTCCTGTCTCTTCCTGCCATCGAAGGAAACCCACGCTGTGTTCCGAGCTTCAGGAGAGAGAGCGATCTAAACAGAGAGAGCGAGATGATCTGAATGAACAGAAATGTCTCACTTTGTATAATCACCATCGTTTCACTCTCTGTCTCACACTCCTGTGTCAGTCTGTCTCACTCTGTCCTCCTCTGTCTCACACTCCTGTGTCAGTCTGTCTCACTCTGTCCTCCTCTGTCTCACACTCCTGTGTCAGTCTGTCTCACTCTGTCCTCTGTCTCACACTCCTGTGTCAGTCTGTCTCACTCTGTCCTCCTCTGTCTCACACTCCTGTGTCAGTCTGTCTCACTCTGTCCTCTGTCTCACACTCCTGTGTCAGTCTGTCTCACTCTGTCCTCCTCTGTCTCACACTCCTGTGTCAGTCTGTCTCACTCTGTCCTCCTCTGTCTCACACTCCTGTGTCAGTCTGTCTCACTCTGTCCTCCACTGTCTCACACTCCCGTGTCAGTCTGTCTCACTCTGTCCTTCTCTGTCTCACACTCCTGTGTCAGTCTGTCTCACTCTGTCCTCCCTGTCTCTCACCTGTGTATACAGGTCTCATGCTTTCCTTACATACTCTCTCACACTGTCTCATTATTCCTTCACACTCCTTTCTCTCACTCTGTATCTCTTCCTGTCTCCCCCCTCACCCCACCCAACCCCCCCACCCGCCTCACCATGAGCTCGACCCCGGCCGGCACTACGATGGGTCTGAAGGAGAGTGAGTGAGGACAGATGGGCGTGACCATGATGGCGGGGACGTTGGGGTGGATCATAGATGCTCCGGCTGCCGCTGCGTACGCCGTGCTTCCTGTGGGTGTCGACACGATCACACCTACACACAGAGAAAGGGCGGAGTCACAGCGTTAGGGAGCGAAAGAATCACTTACACTAACCTCAGACTTTCCATACTAACATTAAAGTAAGCGTAAGAGGACGTGTCCCAAACGCACACATCCTATTCAATACATTAGGGACACAAACAACATTAAACCAGACAAACGTCACACACTTACCGTCTCCCTGGACGGAGGTGATGAGACGTCCATCCAGGTACAGATCAACATTGGACAGGTAAGACGAGGGACCTCTGTCCACCACCACCTCGTTCAGCACCTACACACACGTGCTTATATAATCAGAGCTGATAATGATACACACAGACACGTGTAAAGTGTGAGAGGGTGCAGTGTGTAATTAATGTGTAGTGATAAACGGTGTATTATGCCTGTTGCTATGGAGACAGCTTTAGACTTTGAATAAGGTGTGTGTGTGTTACCTGTAGCTGTAGTGTGACAGGGTTGGGGTGTGTGTGTGTAACACTGCCGTTTTCCTGGACCCTCTGAAGTGATCCTTTGAGTACCTTCACCTTCAGACGACTGCGCAACACCACAGCAGCGTTACCTAGGCAACACACACACAACAGCATGACCCACTCTGCTGGGTTCTTCACTGTATTGACTGGAACGTTCCAGAACACACACACACACACACACACACACACACACACCTCTTACTCTAACAGCTCTGCGTACCTGCAAACACTTTGTCCACTTCAGTCTTATACGACTCGAACTTAAAGGGTGTGAGGAAGCCGAGAGAGCCGAGGTGGAAGGCCATTACAGGGGGGACGCTGCCCTGTGGGCGCACACACACACACACACACACACACACACACACACACACACACACACACACACACACACAGATCGTCTTTACACCGTTAACAATACACAAGGTAAACGTTGTGTAGCACATCAGTGATGATGTCTGACCTGGAAGAGTGACGATGCATACAGCAGTGTTCCGTCTCCTCCCAGACACACAATCAGATCTATACAGTCTGAGATATCATCAAACCCTAAACACACACACACACACACACACACACACAGGTTACAGGGCTACACTTACACTGGTGACTTTACATCCTAAACAGTAGGAAAGAGATCTACTATAGTGTGCTATAGTGTGTGTGTGGTACACTGTTGTGTAGTGTGTTATAGTGTGTGTAGTACAGTGTTGTGTAGTGTGGTACACTTGTGTAGTACACTGTTGTGGAGTGTAGTGTGTTATAGTGTTGTGTAGTGTTGTGAGTAAACTGTCGTGTAGTTTTGTGTAGTAAACTGTTGTGTAGTGTGTTAGTGTGTGTGGTGTAGTACAGTGTTGTGTAGTGGGTTATAGTGTGTGTGTAGTACACTGTTGTGTAGTGTAGTGTGTTATAGTGTTGTGTAGTAAACTGTTGTGTAGTTTTGTGTAGTAAACTGTTGTGTAGTGTGTTAGTGTGTGGTGTAGTACAGTGTTGTGTAGTGGGTTATAGTATGGTGTGTTAGTGTTGTGTAGTACAGTGTTGTGTGTTGTGTAGTGTGTTAGTGTTGTGTAGAACAGTGTTGTATAGTGTGTTATAGTGTGTGTAGTACAGTGTTGTGTTGTGTAGTACACTGTAGTGTAGTACACTGTTGTGGAGTGTAGTGTGTTATAGTGTTGTGTAGTGTTGTGTAGTAAACTGTTGTGTAGTTTTGTGTAGTAAACTGTTGTGTAGTGTGTTAGTGTGTGTGGTGTAGTACAGTGTTGTGTAGTGGGTTATAGTGTGTGTGTAGTACACTGTTGTGTAGTGTAGTGTGTTATAGTGTTGTGTAGTAAACTGTTGTGTAGTTTTGTGTAGTAAACTGTTGTGTAGTGTGTTAGTGTGTGGTGTAGTACAGTGTTGTGTAGTGGGTTATAGTATGGTGTGTTAGTGTTGTGTGGTACAGTGTTGTGTAGTGTGTTAGTGTTGTGTAGAACAGTGTTGTATAGTGTGTTATAGTGTGTGTAGTACAGTGTTGTGTTGTGTAGTACACTGTAGTGTAGTACACTGTTGTGGAGTGTAGTGTGTTATAGTGTTGTGTAGTGTTGTGAGTAAACTGTCGTGTAGTTTTGTGTAGTAAACTGTTGTGTAGTGTGTTAGTGTGTGTGGTGTAGTACAGTGTTGTGTAGTGGGTTATAGTGTGTGTGTAGTACACTGTTGTGTAGTGTAGTGTGTTATAGTGTTGTGTAGTAAACTGTTGTGTAGTTTTGTGTAGTAAACTGTTGTGTAGTGTTAGTGTGTGGTGTAGTACAGTGTTGTGTAGTGGGTTATAGTATGGTGTGTTAGTGTTGTGTAGTACAGTGTTGTGTATTATAATGTGTGTTGTGTAGTGTGTTAGTGTTGTGTAGAACAGTGTTGTATAGTGTGTGTGTAGTACAGTGTTGTGTAGTGTGTTATAGTGTGTGTTGTATTGTGTTGGTGTGGTGTGTTATACTGTTGTGTAGTACAGTGTTGTGTATTATAATGTGTGTTGTGTAGTGTGTTAGTGTTGTGTAGAACAGTGTTGTGTAGTATAGCTCAGTATATCCACCCTCTCTAAAGGTGCACAGTTGTCTCCTGATGCTGCAGAATGACTCATCTGCCATCAGAGCTCCATCTTCCACCACCTTCTTCTCCACATACACACTCAGGCCTTTCTCCTGAGGAACACACACACACACACACAGGTTTACTACACAACAGTGTACTTTAACTAAGCCTCAGTGACACTTATAATAAACTGTAAATACAGAGCTGATGTTATTATGATGTTAATGATGATGATGATGATACCTGGATGAAGAAGCTGCACAGCTCCTTAAACGGCTCCAGCAGGCTCTCGTCTCTGATCTTGCGGATCACCAACACGTTGAGCGGTGGCTTGTTCCACACCATCCTCTGACTCACTGGGTCCTGAATGTGCCTAATGAACACACACACACACACACACACACACACACACAACAGTACAATGTGGGACTGCAGATGATCCTCCATCCTATACAATAGCCCCTTTTAATGATAGTGTAGTAAACAGTGTGAGGTTTAGTGAGTGTGTTCCTCACATGATGGAGGTCGGGTTGGGCAGGATGCAGGCTTTGGGTCCGAAGTGTGTGCTGGGATACGGGCCGTGGAGGAAGTGAGCTCGTCTGTAATGAACAGAAGCTGTAAGGTTATAGCAGCGTTATAGCAGTAAATAACCACTCGTAGCTCTCCTGTGTCACTACCTGCACTTCTCCAGTCTCTTCGTGGAGCTCTCGCTTGTCTCAGACGTGTCACGTGACTCTGCGTGTCCTCTTCTCTCGGCCCCTGGACACAGCTGCTCCCTTCGCCGACGACTTCTCATCTCCTTCTGCCTCTTTGGAGATTTCTTGTGACCCTCAGCACCTTCTTCTGTCACCTCGTCAGGCTGCTTTTCATCTGAACACTCCATCCTGAACACACACACACACACACACACACACACACACACACACACACAATAATCCCACAGACTGATTAGTACATTTTAAAAGACCATGATGAAACAAACAGGAAAAAACTGATGTGTTAAAGATTGAATTTAATTTAACGCTTTTATTCAAATGTCCATTAATCCTTCATCTAATGACAACTACATCACACCTGTCACCTGTCTATCACATGTTACTTGTCACGTGTCACCTGTCTATCACCTGTTACTTGTCACGTGTCACCTGTCTGCCACCTGTTACTTGTCACGTGTCACCTGTCTATCACCTGTTACTTGTCACGTGTCACCTGTCTATCACCTGTTACTTGTCACGTGTCACCTGTCTGCCACCTGTTACTTGTCACGTGTCACCTGTCTATCACCTGTTACTTGTCACGTGTCACCTGTCTATCACCTGTTACTTGTCACGTGTCACCTGTCTATCACCTGTTACTTGTCACGTGTCACCTGTCTGCCACCTGTTACTTGTCACGTGTCACCTGTCTATCACCTGTTACTTGTCACGTGTCACCTGTCTGCCACCTGTCTATCACCTGTTACTTGTCACGTGTCACCTGTCTGTCACCTGTCTGTCACCTGTTACTTGTCACGTGTCACCTGTCTGTCACCTGTTACTTGTCACGTGTCACCTGTCTGCCACATGTCTGCCACCTGTTACTTGTCACGTGTCACCTGTCTGCCACCTGTCTGCCACCTGTTACTTGTCACGTGTCACCTGTCTGCCACCTGTTACTTGTCACGTGTCACCTGTCTATCACCTGTTACTTGTCACGTGTCACCTGTCTATCACCTGTTACTTGTCACGTGTCACCTGTCTGCCACCTGTTACTTGTCACGTGTCACCTGTCTATCACCTGTTACTTGTCACGTGTCACCTGTCTGCCACCTGTTACTTGTCACGTGTCACCTGTCTATCACCTGTTACTTGTCACGTGTCACCTGTCTGCCACCTGTCTATCACCTGTTACTTGTCACGTGTCACCTGTCTGTCACCTGTCTGTCACCTGTCTATCACCTGTTACTTGTCACGTGTCACCTGTCTGTCACCTGTCTATCACCTGTTACTTGTCACGTGTCACCTCTGTCACCTGTCTATCACCTGTTACTTGTCACGTGTCACCTGTCTATCACCTGTTACTTGTCACGTGTCACCTGTCTATCACCTGTTACCTGTCACGTGTCACGTGTTTATCAGGTTAAAGTTGAAACCCCATCATAGTGCTGTAAGTGAGAAGCCCAAAGCGGACAGTTGACACTGAGGACACGAACCTGTCACTGATCTCCAGTCAGTCTGCTGATGAACACGTTCTTATTCCGTTTATAATCCATTTCAGTTTTGCACACGAATTAGAACGGTGAAGCCGCCGCACATGACGTCATATAGCGGCGACGGAAGTGAACGTCCTCCTTGGGTTCCTTACATAAATATATACACTAGATGTCGCCTTGGTTACAGCAGTACATTGGAACGAATGCGTCAACTGAGCCGCCATCTTGGTACAGGGGACCCCCCCCCCCCTTAATGCGTCAGTCAATGTAGGCAAAGGGAAATAAAATCACCATAAATCGTCATGAATGCGATTTTCTAGTTTTTATTTTTTTTTTGGTTTGTTCCAAAGGTCAGACGTGTATTTATCATTAAGTCCAGAGAAAATTTAAGGTTTTGATATGAAGATAATCTACTTTTTCACAATATAATACATAGTGCTAGTAGGTGTAAGTTTATTACTTACATTCTTCCACTTGAGTAAACTTCATATGAACAATCACTACTTACCTTATAGCCTACTGCATGTAACACTGCTACAATGGTGTGACTATACATGTTCATTTATACATTTAAATTGGATTGGTTTATTAAATATGATACACAAAGCAATTTGCAGTTGGAAGCAAATCACAAATTTGAGAGGAACATAATGTGAAAGTTAGATAGTTGAGGTGCCAAAAACTGTTCAATCTTTTATTTATTCCTGTCCCGCAATACTTTTGCCACATTAAATAAGTATGTACTAAAGTCACATAAACCAAAAAAAAACAACAAAGTTTGACTTTGAGGCTGAACTTGTGTGTTACACTGCCAACCTAACTGGTGACATCCTCCCAGGACCGTCAGTTTAGTTTCCCTGCAACAACAACACGACCTTACACACTTTCTTCCTGACACTTTTGCTCTGCAGTTACAGAGTATGAACCTTTGCGACATGGTGTTGTCTCAACTTATGAATGTTACAGACATCCAGTGACATTAAGCTAAAGTGATGGTTGTCTATGCCATCTTGAGTCTCGACAATATCATAGAAGTACAATAAAAACAAAACAAATATAAACAGCAAGTCATATTATATATATATTTTTTTTAAATTAAAATATGATAAAAAAAATCCAAACTCTTAACTATTAAGAGCTTCAGTTAACCTGTAAAAGGCCCTCAAATAATAATAATAATAATAATAATAATAATAATAATAATAATAATAATAATAATAATAATAATAAACCAGGACATAATAACGTTATTTATAAACTTTTGACAAAAACAGATTAAATGTTGTGACTTTATACAATTCTGTATTAAAGTATAAAAGTCATCAGAGCTTCAGGAGTCGTGTGTGTGTGTGTGTGTGTGTGTGTG
>NC_083466.1:442500-447500 GCF_030014155.1 Tachysurus vachellii
ATATACAGGTAACGCTCAGGTGCAGGAGGGCGTCGCCCAGCGCCAGTGACACACAGAACACACCACAGAAGCTCCGCCCCACATGACCCTTCTGCACCAACACCACCACCCAGTTCAACAATGTCTTCATCCACAGAGTCGCCAACAGGGTCTCCATGGAAACCTCCATTTTTCACACACACACACACACACTCTCACACACACTTACAAACACTTACACTCTTACAGTCATACACACAATATACACACTCACACACACAAAGAAACACTCAGACACACACACACACACAGAGAAAACCGCATACACACAGACACACACACAGAGAAAAACACATACACACTCACACAGCAGCTCAGGAGAAACAGGTGTGCAGTTCCTGGTCTTTAGTGTGAACTTTATAACAAAGACACACCTTACTACCCTGCCCCCACCCCCACCCACATCACAACCACAGTCATCACTTGATTTGCCTTTAAAGAAAACAGTGTACTCTCTCTCTCTCTCTCTCTCTCGCTCTCTTTCTCTCTCTCGCTCTCTTTCTCGCTCTCTCTCTCTGTCTCTCTCTCTCTCACGCTCTCTCTCTCTCTCTCTCTCTCACTCTCTCTCTGTCTCTCTCTGTCTCTCTCTCTCTCACTCTCTCTCTCACTCTCTCTCTCACTCTCTCTCTCTCACTCTCTCTCTCACTCTCTCGCTTTCACTCTCTCTCTTTCACTCTCTCTCTCAAACTGATTCAGTTTCTTAAATAAGTGTGTGTGTAAACACGTCTCACATTCAGACTTTCAACATAAAAGCTGCAGTAACCAACTTCTCAAAACAATCTGATTCCCTCAGGAGCCTAATGTGTGTGTGTGTGTGTGTGTGTGTGTGTGTGTGTGTGTGTGTGTGTACACCAAAACCCATACAACTTTTGTTTTCCCTGTATTCTTCAAAGCGTGCAACAACCTGTCTGTCCTGGATGGACACACACACACACACATACACACACACACACATTAGTCTCCTGAGCGAGTCAGACTGGTTTGAGGAGTTGGTTACTGCAGCTTTTATGTTGAAAGTCTGGATGTGAGACGTGTTTATTCTACAGATTACAGGAGCACCATTTCATCACACATTCAGTTACACCTCCTGAACTGCACACACTGAATGCTGTGAAAGTGAGGGTGTGTGAGAGTGTGTGTGAGAGTGTGTGAGAGTGTGTGCAGGTGTGTGTGTGAGGGTGTGTGTGCAGGTGTGTGTGCAGGTGTGTGTGAGGGTGTGTGTGCAGGTGTGCAGGTGTGTGTGTGAGGTTGTGTGTGCAGGTGTGTGTGCTGGTGTGTGTGCTGGTGTGTGTGTGTGTGTGCAGGTGTGTGTGAGGGTGTGCAGGTGTGTGTGCTGTGTGCAGGTGTGTGTGCTGGTGTGTGTGAGTGTGCGTGTGCAGGTGTGTGTGTGTGAGGGTGTGCAGGTGTGTGTGCTGGTGTGTGTGTGTGTGTGTGTGTGTGTGTGTGTGTGTGTGCTGGTGTGTGTGAGGGTGTGTGTGTGTGCAGGTGTGTGTGTGAGGGTGTGTGTGCTGGTGTGAGTGTGTGTGTGATTAATGGTGTAGGTACAGAAGGGGCACCAGGGATGAGGATTTGATCCTCTAGGAATGTTTTCTTCCTCAGGTAACTGATGCCATGTTATATTTACTAAGAAGAGTTTATTTATCTGTTTATTTGTTTGTTTATTTGTTTATTGTAGATCTTTAAGTATTCAGCAGTAATGAATAAACACCGTGTGTTGTGCTGGGATGAGTTTCCTCTATCAGCACGTCCCCATGTGTTTTATTCTTCACAGCATTTTAACAACAATGACAGTTTTTATTCACTGAACAAAGACACGTGACTTTATTGTGTTTAATATTAAATGTCATGTTTAATGTCGTGTTAAAGTTCTCACTGTTTCTCTACATGTGGAGCGTCGAGTGCACGAGTCGCTGGGAATGAGCTGTTGCTATAGAAACGATAACGTATTAGGAGATGAAACCTGAGTTCAGTGTGTGTGTGTGTGTGTGTGTGTGTGTGTATACAGCGCCCCCTTGTGTACAGCATGGCAATTCCACCACTTCAGGGAACATCAAGTCAAGTCAAGAAGCTTTTATTGTCATTAACACCATATATAACTGTTACAGTACACAGTGCAGGACAAGACAGACAAGATAGTGCAGGACAAAAGACAGGGCAGGACAAAAGACAGGGCAGGACAAAAGACAGGGCAGGACAAAAGACAGGGCAGGACAAAAAATGACAAGACAATACACAAAAGACAATAAACAGAAACAGCGCCAGTGTAATTACTGTGTGTTCAACAACATTGCGTGTGCAGAAATACTGGGATGAACACATTAGTGTTATAGCAGCAGTTACACGAGATAATGTAAAGTATTGTGCAAAACAGCAGTCAACTGAAATGTGAGAGAATGTGCAAAGGGCAAAAAATAGTGTGAAAACAGATTGATAGATGTATATTGGAAGTGTGTGTATTTAGTGTAGGTCTGTACAGTCCATACACATAATGTGTGTGTGTGTGTGTTGTGCTCAGGTCCCTCTGTAAAAAGTAGTCAGGATGGGGGAGGGAGATGTGCCTTTCTCAGCCTTCGTAAGAAGTAGTGATGCTGCTGGGCTTTCTTGGTGATGGAGCTGGTGTTGAGTGACCAGCTGAAGTTCTCCGCTAGATGAACACCAAGAAATTTGGTGCTCTTGATGATCTCTACAGATGATCTGTTGATATTCAGTGGAGAGTCGTCACTCTGTGCTCTCCTGAAGTCAACAACCATCTCTTTAGTTTTATCAACATTCAGAGACAGATTGTTGGCTCTACACCAGGTAGTTAGATGTTGCACCTCCTCTCTGTATGCTGACTCATCGTTCTTGCTGATGAGACCCACCACGGTTGTGTCATCGGCGAACTTGATGATATGGTTTGATCTGTGCATTGCTGCACAGTAGTGAGTCAGCAGAGTGAACAGCAGTGGACTGAGCACACAGCCCTGAGGGTCTCCAGTGTTCAGTGTGGTGGTGCTGGAGATGATGTTCCTGATCCAGACTGACTGAGGTCTCCCAGTCAGGAAGTCCAGGATCCAGATGCAGAGGGAGGTGTTCAGTCCCAGCAGGTTCAGCTTCCCAATCAGGTGCTGAGGGATGATTGTGTTAAATGCTGAACTAAAGTCTATGAACATCATTCGTATGTAAGTGTCTTAATTGTCCAGGTGGGTGAGGGCTAAATGAAGGGCCGTGGCAATGGTATCGTCTGTGGAGCGGTTTGGACGATACACGAACTGTAGGGGGTCCAGTGAGGGTGGTAACGGTCTTGATGTGCCTCATGATGAGCTTCTCAAAGCACTTCATAATGATGGGTGTGAGTGCGACGGGACGATGGTCATTGAGGCAGGACACTGTAGACTTCTGTGGGACGGGGACAATGGTGGTTGTCTTGAGGCACGTAGGAACAACAGCGCTGCTCAGGGAAATGTTGAAGATGTCAGTGAAGACATCCGCTAGCTGTTCTGCACATTCACTGAGCACCTGCCAGGAATGTTGTCTGGTCCATCAGCCTTCTGTGGGTTAACTCTGTATAGAGATCTCCTCACGTCGGCTGTGGATAGACAGAGTATCTGGTCGTCGGGGGGAGGGATGGTCTTCCTTGCCGTTACGTTGTTCTGCACCTCAAACCGAGTGTAGAAGTCATTCAGCACATCTGTGAGGGAGGCATCACTATTACAGGCAGGTGAAGCTGTCTTGTAGTTCATGATCACCTGTATGTCCTGCCACATGCACCGGGTGTCTCTGCTGTCCTGGATGTGGCTGTGGATTGTCTGGGTGTGTGCACGCTTTGCCTCTCTGATGGCTCGGGACAGTTTGGCCCCTGCTGTTCTTAGGGCCGCCCTGTCCCCTGTTCTGAAGGCTAAGTCTCTAGGCTTCTGGTTGGAGCGTGTGGTGATGGTCTTGTGGATGGTCACGTCATCAATACACACGACATGGGGCGGGACTCCGCACGATACGCTGGGAATGTTTGTGTAAATAAGATCCAGTGTGTTTTCACCTCTAATACATACAGTAGATATTTATGAAAAACCTACACACACACACACACACACACACACACACACACACACACACACACACACACTTCCATAACATACAAGTAAAAGAAGAGATGGACACATACTATAGAAGTTTAAGTTTAATTTAATTAGAGCTCAAACTCACACACGCCATATTTACATCAGAGACACACACACACACACACACACACACACACACTACATGTTTGTAACCTGTAAATATTTCTCATCATGTATAAAATGTTTATTTTAATATATTTATAATTCTATTCGTCAACATGAGGTAGGAGTGCAGTGTATTAATGTCATTCTTTTACATGCAGGAGGGGCTGAAACCCCCCCGTCTCACTGCGCGCACACACACACACAGACAGACACACACACACAGACAGACAGACAGACACAGACAGAGAGAGAGACACACACACAGACAGACACACAGACAGACACACACACACAGACAGACAGAGACACAGACAGACAGAGAGACACACACAGACAGACACACACACACACAGACAGACAGAGACACACAAAGACAGAGAGCGAGACACACACACAGACAGACAGACAGACAGAGACACACACACACAGGGGTGGTACAGTACAGTGATTAGTACATCAGAGGTTAAACACTATGACTGAGACCCAAATGAAAGCTGGATGTTCTGCTGTAATTCTCACACAGCTGTTAGTTTGAGACACAGTCGCCTCACTAGTGCACTACTGATACACATCTATTGTAACGTCTCACTATTCCACATCACCACAGTGACGCCTCGTCCCAGCCCCGTGATCACTGTAACAGTCACTACAGCAGGATCCTCAGTCAGAACTGAAGAGAAAAACACACAGCGCCACCTCGAGTACAAAATGATATTTACACAGGAGCAGTAACAATCTGTTCAATCTGCAGAATTAAGA
>NC_083466.1:452500-467500 GCF_030014155.1 Tachysurus vachellii
ACAAGTGTGTGTGTGTGTGAGGGAGTGTGTGTGTGTGTGAGGGAGTGTGTGTGTGAGTGAGTGAGGGTGTGTGTATGTGTAAGTGAGTGTGTGTGTGTCTGTGTTTGTGTGCATGTGTGTGTGCGTGTGTCTGTGTGTGTCCATATCTGTGTGTCCATGTCTGTGTGTGTGTGTGTGTGTGTGTCTGTGTGTGTGTCTGTGTGTGTCCATATCTGTGTGTCCATGTCTGTGTGTGTGTGTCTGTGTGTGTGTGTCTGTGTGTGTGCTGACCGCGTGTTGTCCTGCTGTAGTGTTGTTTTAGCAGGGTTCCTAAAGTGTCTGCTCCATCACTCTCATTGTTCTTCTGTAGAGAAACGTTGGGTGCCACCATCTTATCGTAAGGGTACAGGCAGTAGCTGTCACACACACACACACACACACACACAACTTTAACATGAATTAAAGTCACTGAGGTTCTCTTAAGGCAGAACACTGTGTCAGTGGAAAACAGGAACTGTGAGAGGTTCCAGTACCTGGGATGGAGGATCGAAGGAGGTCCAACTTCCTGTTTGATGTCAGGGCACAGACGAGTAAAGGCCAGAGATCCCTACATACACACACACACACACACACACACATACACACACACAATTATTAAGAGCGCTTGTGTAATTAACTCATTACTCTTTTATTAATTACTGTGTTTACCTTTCTCTTCATGTCACACACCTGATCAGTGGCAGAACAAGACTTCCTCACATGGGAGTCCTCATCTACAACCTTCTGTCACACACACACACACACACACACACACACACACACACACACAATAAACAATAAGTAGAGTGACAACAGTACAAGACAAAGAACGTGTTTAAGTTATTTGGTTTAATAAACATATGAATTAGAAACAGAGTTCTTATGTAGGAGAAAACACTAACTAGGGCTGTGTGTGTGTGTGTGTGTGTGTGTGTGTGGAAACTTCCTCAACTGAAGCTGCTGACCTCTGTTCAGCTCCAGATCACACAGGGGTACATTTAGACACAGACACACTCTGTCTGACTCTGTCTCAGTCTGACACACACACACACACACACACACACACACACACGCTGACAGACAGAGAGGATGTGGTTATGGTGTCAGACGAGACAGCAGACAATGTTTCAGAAAAAGCCCACAGAGAAAATGGAGCCTGACACACACACACACACACACACACACACACACACACACACACACACACACACACACACACAGACGCACACACACACACACACACACACACACAGACGCACACACAAAAAGCAGAAACATACCAGGGAAGATAGACAAAGAAACACTCAGTCAGACAATTAGACATACATTTTATATAACACACAGACACACACACAGAGACAGACACACACACAGAGACAGACACACACACAGAGACAGACACACACACACAGAGACAGACACACACACAGAGACAGACACACACACACAGAGACAGACACACACACACACAGAGACAGACACACACACACACAGAGACAGACACACACACACAGAGACAGACACACACACACACACAGAGACAGACACACACACACACAGAGACAGACACACACACACACACAGAGACAGACACACACACACACACAGAGACAGACACACACACACACAGAGACAGACACACACACACACAGAGACAGACACACACACACACACACACAGAGACAGACACACACACACACAGAGACAGACACACACACACACACAGAGACAGACACACACACACACACAGAGACAGACACACACACACACACAGAGACAGACACACACACACACACAGAGACAGACACACACACACAGAGACAGACACACACACACACAGAGACAGACACACACACAGAGACAGACACACACACACAGAGACAGACACACACACACAGAGACAGACACACACACACACAGAGACAGACACACACACACACACACAGAGACAGACACACACACACACACAGAGACAGACACACACACACACACAGAGACAGACACACACACACACACAGAGACAGACACACACACACACACAGAGACAGACACACACACACACACACACACACACAGAGACAGACACACACACACAGACAGACACACACACACAGAGACAGACACACACACACAGAGACAGACACACACACACAGAGACAGACACACACACACAGAGACAGACACACACACACAGAGACAGACACACACACACAGAGACAGACACACAGAGACAGACACACACACACAGAGACAGACACAGAGAGAGACACAGACACACACACAGCGAGACAGACACAGAGAGAGACAGACACAGAGAGAGACAGACACACACACAGCGAGACAGACACACACACACAGACACACACACAGAGAGACAGACACACACACAGACACACACACACAGACAGATACACACCCTCTGTGTGTTTGTCTGACATCATCCAAGCTGTCTTAAAAAAAATCAGCTCTCATGTCTCTCTGTTCTCTTTTTAACTTCTGTTCCCACTTTCACAGAAACTTTCCTCAACTTAGGTTCTGTGTCTGTGTGTGTGTGTGTGTGTGTGTGTGTGTGTGTGTGTGTGTGTGGTGTGTGCAATGAAACCAGGCCAATGGAGGTAGTGTGACCCGAGCACATTGTTGACTCACAACAGCAGTGTGATGCAGTTGGCCAAGTTTCCCCCACATTGAGTCACACTCAGACAGTGTGCGCGCGTGTGTGTGTGTGTGTGTGTGTGTGTGTGTTTCCCATCAGTGACTGGATTAAACTGTGATGTCACAGTCAGTCATGTTAATGCTGTGTTCATTATCAGATCATTCCAAAGACAGACAAAAGAGGCAGAGAATTAAACACACAAACAGGTGTGTGTGTGTGTCTGGGGGTGTCCGATGATTCTACACTGACTCATCATTAGTGTTTATCACACACACACACACACACACACACACACACACACACACACACAATGATAGGCAGACAGATGTACAAGGACAAACAGAGAGACAGACACAAACAGACAGGCAGACAGATAAACAACAGGTTGATTCAGCAATAATGTTTATCTCACACACACACACACACACACACACACACACACACACACACACACACACACAGCTGTAACACACAGCACATTCTGACAGTCAGTCTAGCTGCAGACGGTTTATTAGTGTGTGACCCTGACGTGACCAAGGAAGCGAACTGTGTCTTTGTCTACAAACCTCCCCCTTCACGCACACACACACACACACACACACTCACACCTGCTGGGAAAACACACACACCCAGACCACCAGCTGTGAAACTGGGTCAGCTGTGGTTTACGAAAACAACTCTATAGAACAAATGTAGAGTCAGACGTGTCTCTCTCTCTCTCTGTCTCACACACACGCTGTTGCCCCTACACACCGCTCCTGACCCTAAAGAGCACCATTTCCATGACAACACACTTCCCATTAGGCTCAGTGATCATGTTTAATTAAAATAAATGTAGAATGCGGTGATCATATCACGCACCCTATTGAGCTGCTCCTTCAAGCAGAGCTCATTTGCAGCACAAAGAGCAGCGTGTGTGACAATGAGACGTTTTTTACCTGGTCCACAGGTGTGGTGTCTGATGTCAGGTGAAACTTCTCCTTCATCTGGTCAAGCACTGTGCTGAGTTTGGGCTCGTCTGCGGTGCCCTCGTAGCGACGGCTCAGGTGCAGGTAGCGCGGCCAGCGCGTGGAGTCGAAGCCCCAGTGGCAGGTGCGTTTGTCGGGCGTGCGGTGCGAGTGCATGACGAAGTTCTGGGGCGAGAACAGCAGCTGGCACTCCACACACTGCACACACGGTGCGTCCGGACGAACGTAGAACTGTGGCACAAACACGCCGCGACACTTCCCCAGGCACTGGTGTTCCACCTGGATGTAGAAAGTAATTCTAACACTTAATACATAATAAATATTATACATCAGCGCTGTAGTCATAAAGGACACCGTGATGATTTATTACTCACCTGAAAGCCGAACTGTCCGTTAACAGATGAACCTTTGACCCCGGGCTGGGGGCGGTTGTGGGTGGAGCCGGGACGGAGCAGCGCATTGCACAGCCTCTGAGCGTCGGTCAGCGTGATGAGGCCACAGGACGGGGCGTTGAAGGGCAGGATACCGAGCACTTTGAGGACGTGAAGCTGGTCGGCGTCACAGCGAGCACAGTAAACATACAGCTCATCACACACGGCATTAATCTGCTGCAGCGTAAAGTCTCGCAGGACCGAGTTCAAAACCTGCGGCAGACACAGACGCTTCTCTCCGCCCACAACAAAGCTGGAGATTGAGTCGCCCTCCAGCATCGCGTGCGTCAACTCGGTCGACCTGTCGCTCGGCACCAACAGAGGCCCCGCCCCCAGGACAGAGGGGGAAGGAAGGGGTGGGGCGACGGGCTGCGGTGAGGTCGTGTCTGTGCGTGCGGAGAAAGCGGCCGGTCCTCCCAGTGAGCTCCGGCTGCTCAGCGTGAACTGAGCCAGAGTGTGTTTGAGACCCGGACTCAGGTCCAAGGCTTTGTCACACTCCGAATCTTCCCGTTTCACTCTGCACGTCAGCTTCATCTCCGCCATCAAACGCTTCTTTATGGGCGCATCCTCTGGTCTGTCCCTACACACGCGCTTCCCCCCGTACTGCAGAGCACTCATGTCTCTAACTGGCACCGTCACACTCGCCATGCTGTCTCTCTCTCTCACACACACTGTGACCTGTCTGCCCACACGTGTCTCACACCTCCACGGTCTTCCTGTTGGCTCGTCTCACAGCCTCAGTGTACTGGCATGGGGACAGAGTAGAGTTCCACTTCCTGTTACAACAAAAACAATCAGAACCGAGAGATAAAAACTGAGTATATTAAATGTCTTAATTAAAGCCTCATGATTTCCCTGAGCTGTAAATACACCTCAGTCAGCTTTATGACTGTTCTATTACTAACACCACTCTATAATCACTAACATTTATCTCTCACGCTTTTCTGTCTACATTAATCACTAGTTAAACCGACACAAACACGTGGTGGTCAAAAGTATAAATGTGAAATAAGCGACGTGTCTCAGGTCAAACCGAGTTGTTTAAACCCTCAGCGACAGACAGATCATTAATAGAGCTGTGAAGCTGCGGCTGTGTCTCAAACGACCCACTTCTGTCTACTTAGGTGCCCTAAATCATGTCCTACTGAACAGCAGCGTCTGCGCCATACGGAGCGCGCTAGAGGCCGCCGTTTGGAACACAGCCATAATGCGCTAAACCCTGCAGGGAAAAATACACCACACACACACACACACACACACAGACAGACATACACACACACCACACACATATATACACATATCCACACAGACACACACGCATACATACACACACGTTATACTTATACACACACACACACATACATTATATATACATTATATATATATATATATATATATATATATATATATATATATACATATATACACACATATACATATATATACACACACACACACACACGCATATATACACATATACACACAGACACACACGCATACATACACACGTTATACTTATACACACACACACACACACACACACATTATACTTATACACACACACACACACACACACACACACACACACACACACACACACACACGATAAAACGTCAATTAAAGAAGTGTTTAAATAAGAACGTACTAGCGGAGAGTCTGAGGGAGAGGCTAAGCTATGCTAGGCTAAGCTAGTTAGCTCGTCGGCTAACGTACGTCCTGCTGATGTTATCGTCGCTCGACAGAAAAATCCACTCAAAACGTCTCTATTTCGGTGTCACGAATTAAAAACTGCTGTTTCTGAACGTATACTACAGTAATCACGACCACAAGGTTCCTGCCGAGCGCTTGTTGTTGTTCCAGACAGAAGTTGAGGAGGATTTAAAAGGACTTACCTTCGTCTCCTCTCAGTCTGTCTGGGTTTCTCTCGACAGCGCCAGACGGGGAAAACCTCACTAGACTGCGTTTCCTACCCGTATTCCGCCCTTCTGCAGTACGATTGGCTGCTAGGATTGTCTGAAAAACGGGTATTAGCCAATCACAGCTCGAAGTAGTCTGTAGGGGGCGGGGTGTGTTCGTTGAAATATGGGTGGGATCTTAAACACAACGGATTTTTTCCTTTGATCGACGCAGTGAAACAAGTTCAAGTTTCGAGCTGATTTCCTCCAGTTTCCTCTCATTACTGTAGTCACTTACAATAAAGATCGTTATTGTGGATCTCACCTCACATACACCTGCAGTGATGAAGCTCTGCTGCTGTTTACATCCACAGCGATAATAAACGTCATTTTGGGAAAAAGTGCAGAATTATTTGGGAAACTTTCTCATTATTATTATTATAATAATATTATTATTAATGCAGTCATACAGATAATAATAGTGTGGATTCTGACCTGTAAACTTCACTGTACTTTAATGCAATGAAATATTTTACATCCTGAGAGGGAAAAAGTCATTTCCCCTTTTATATCATGTCCAAACGTTTTAGTCTGAATCCGCCATTTTAACACACACACACACACACACACACACACACACACACACACACGCGCGCCCTCTCACAGACCCTACAAATGTGGGGTAATACACACACACCCATGCAGACCCTATAAATGTGGAGTAACGAACACATACACACACGCCCCCTTACAGACCCTATAAATGTGGGGTAACACACACACACAAATACACACTCACCCTTGGAGACCATATAAATGTGAGGTAACACACACACACACACACACACAAATACACACTCACCTTTGCAGACCCTATAAATGTAGGTAACACACACACACACACACACACACACAAATACACACTCACCCTTGCAGACCCTATAAATGTGGGGTAACACACACACACAAATACACACTCACCCTTGCAGACCCTATAAATGTGAGGTAACACACACATACACACACACGCCCCCCTTACAGACCCTATAAATGTGGGGTAACACACACACAAATACACACTCACCCTTGCAGACCCTATAAATGTGGGGTAACACACACACAAATACACACTCACCCTTGCAGACCCTATAAATGTGGGGTAACACACACACACACACACACGCCCCCTTACAGACCCTATAAATGTGGGGTAACACACACACAAATACACACTCACCCTTGGAGACCATATAAATGTGAGGTAACACACACACACACAAATACACACTCACCCTTGCAGACCCTATAAATGTGGGGTAACACACACACAAATACACACTCACCCTTGCAGACCCTATAAATGTGGGGTAACACACACACACACACACAAATACACACTCACCCTTGCAGACCCTATAAATGTGGGGTAACACACACACACAAATACACACTCACCCTTGCAGACCCTATAAATGTGAGGTAACACACACATACACACACACGCCCCCCTTACAGACCCTATAAATGTGGGGTAACACACACACAAATACACACTCACCCTTGCAGACCCTATAAATGTGGGGTAACACACATACACAAATACACACTCACCCTTGCAGACCCTATAAATGTGGGGTAACACACACACACAAATACACACTCACCCTTGCAGACCCTATAAATGTGGGGTAACACACACATACACACACACACACACCCCCTTACAGACCCTATAAATGTGGGGTAACACACACACAAATACACACTCACCCTTGCTGACCCTATAAATGTGGGGTAACACACACACAAATACACACTCACCCTTGCAGACCCTATAAATGTGGGGTAACACACACACACACAAATACACACCCTTGCAGACCCTATAAATGTGGGGTAACACACACACACACAAATACACACTCACCCTTGCAGACCCTATAAATGTGGGGTAACACACACACACAAATACACACTCACCCTTGCAGACCCTATAAATGTGGGGTAACACACACATACACACACACGCCCCCTTACAGACCCTATAAATGTGGGGTAACACACACACACAAATACACACTCACACTTGCAGACCCTATAAATGTGGGGTAACACACACACAAATACACACTCACCCTTGGAGACCATATAAATGTGAGGTAACACACACACACACAAATACACACTCACCCTTGCAGACCCTATAAATGTGGGGTAACACACACACACACAAATACACACCCTTGCAGACCCTATAAATGTGGGGTAACACACACACACACAAATACACACTCACCCTTGCAGACCCTATAAATGTGGGGTAACACACACACACACAAATACACACTCACCCTTGCAGACCCTATAAATGTGGGGTAACACACACACACAAATACACACTCACCCTTGCAGACCCTATAAATGTGGGGTAACACACATACACACACACGCCCCCTTACAGACCCTATAAATGTGGGGTAACACACACACAAATACACACTCACCCTTGCAGACCCTATAAATGTGGGGTAACACACACACAAATACACACTCACCCTTGGAGACCATATAAATGTGAGGTAACACACACACACACAAATACACACTCACCCTTGCAGACCCTATAAATGTGGGGTAACACACACACACACAAATACACACTCACCCTTGCAGACCCTATACATGTGAGGTAACACACACACACAAATACACACTCACCCTTGCAGACCCTATAAATGTGAGGTAACACACACACAAATACACACTCACCCTTGCAGACCCTATAAATGTGGGGTAACACACATACACAAATACACACTCACCCTTGCAGACCCTATAAATGTGGGGTAACACACACACACAAATACACACTCACCCTTGCAGACCCTATTAATGTGAGGTAACACACACACACACAAATACACACTCACCCTTGCAGACCCTATTAATGTGAGGTAACACACACACACACACACACATGCCCATGCCCCCTTACAGACCCTATACATGTGGGGTAACACACACATACACACACATTCCAAAGTTCCAGCTTTACTCTGTCATACAGCACTGACACTGGAGAACCTTTCACCACGTGATACACAGTGTGTGTAGTGTTCGTCGTACGCGTCTACACTATAGATACTATAAGACTTTATTACAAGACCATTCCAGAATAAACCCCATCACTCCTCAGTGGTGTTGAAGTTCTTCAGCAGCCATTTGTCAGGGTGTATCACCATGGTAAAGAGTCGGTGTGTGTTCACACACACATTTGCTAACACCACACACAGATTCACACTCTGAATGCTAACAAAGAACCTCCTCCACATACACTTTTGATACATACACAATCAGACAGCTAGACAGAGTGTATAGCACACAGTACAGCAACACCACATGTAGTGTGTGTGTGTGTGTGTGGAGGATAAAGAGATGGAAATTCGATACACTCAGTTCATTAGATGACTCTCGGGAAGTCTAAATACTCCCCTGAGAAATAGTCTGTCTCTCTCGCTCTCTCTCTCTCCCACACACACGTGAAAAATCAGCAAGTTTTTGATGCTAACTGATGAGCTACAGTTAAGTTACTCAGAAGATCAATGCTAATAATTAAAACGAAGAGTTAATGGCGAGGTCAATACCACACCATCAAGTTTGTTTTATTGCACTGTTTCACTTTACTTTGTAATACACAACACTAACAAGTGTGACATTTACACTGGTGGTGTGTGTTTTACACACACTCAGCTTTTCATGTCGCTCAGCACACACACACACGTCTTTAAAGTTCACACACAGTGCACAGATTCACACTGACCTCTTGACCCTGGTGTCTCCCACTGTGACCTCCTGACCCCTGCTGGTCTGTGTAGTCACATGACCTCAGCTCACAAGGGTCAAAGCTAAGGCACCATTTGTTAAGTCTGTAGTGTGTGTGTGTGTGTGTGTGTGTGTGACTGCTTTTTTAAAATAGCACTGGATTTAAGCTTTAGGTGTAAACTGATTGCCAATCAAAAGCTTATTATTATTATTTTCCCAGTACAAGTTATAGATTTCCCCCCGACACATACACAGGTTTCTATAGTAACCCTGTAAACAAGTGGTTACTATAGAAACCATAAGGTATTAATATGAGCCTGCTCTACAGTCAGAGCTGCTGATAGAGAGAACGAATCGACACTGACGACCAATCAGAGTCCAGAACTCAGCAGTGTGTGTAACAGTGTGATAAGTGTGTAATAAACGTCTGATCGTCGTTATTATCCCATGTGTTTTTATTTAAAACTGATTTTTTCCATTTAACAGCTTGATCAGGGAAACAAAAATAATAACAATAATAATAAAAATAACAGGAATAAGAACAGTGGAATTCCATTAGTGTCTCATTTCATCTAAAAACAGAGGAGGTCATGACAGAGCTCTTGTACACACACACTCCCTCTCTCTCTCTCTCACACACACACACACACACACACGTTATGACTGAATGAGAGTAGTGTCTAGCCTGTAGTGTGTAAGGAATGCATAATTAACTGTAAAAGGATGTACTTAATAACAAGCTCTAGTGTGTGTGTGTGTGTGTGTGTGTGTGTGTGTGTGTGTGTGTATAAACATGTAGTGTTTAATTTGGTCATTAGTGTCCAAGGCTCAGCAGCAACGGACAGAGTGAGACAGACAGGAGAGAGAAAGTGAGGAGCAAATCTACACAGTATAATAAAAAATAATTGGCAAACACAATGGTAGCTACACACACTCACACAGTCAGTCACACACTCACACACACACTCATACACAGACACAAAGATGCACACAGGCGGTGCACTCTCCTTACACACACTCCTCCGCTGACATCAGCAGTGGGTTGATGTACTCGAAGCCTTCAAACTCTGACTGGTCAATCTTCTTCACCACATCACTGCAACACACACACACACACACACACACACACACACACACAGATTAGATCAGTGATGCAGTTAGTGTTGCTGTAGTAGTTCAGACAATGATGTAACTCTGATCCATTAGTGAGGCAGAGCAACATGCTTCCTGTTTTCTTAAAGAAAAAACCCATGAATGACACACAAACACACACACATACACACACAATCTCAGACACACACACACACAATCTCAGACACACACACACACACAATCTCAGACACACACACACAATCTCAGACACACACACACACACACACAATCTCAGACACACACACACACACACAATCTCAGACACACACACACACACACAATCTCAGACACACACACACACAATCTCAGACACACACACACAATCTCAGACACACACACACACACACTCAGACACACACACACACACAATCTCAGACACACACACACACAATCTCAGACACACACACACACAATCTCAGACACACACACACACAATCTCAGACACACACACACACAATCTCAGACACACACACAATCTCAGACACACACACAATCTCAGACAGACACACACACAATCTCAGACAGACACACACACAATCTCAGACAGACACACACACAATCTCAGACACACACACACACAATCTCAGACACACACAATCTCAGACACACACACACACAATCTCAGACACACACACACAATCTCAGACACACACACACACAATCTCAGACACACACACACACACAATCTCAGACACACACACACAATCTCAGACACACACACACACACAATCTCAGACACACACACACACACAATCTCAGACACACACACACACACACAATCTCAGACACACACACAATCTCAGACACACACACACACAATCTCAGACACACACACACAATCTCAGACACACACACACACAATCTCAGACACACACACACACAATCTCAGACACACACACACAATCTCAGACACACACACACAATCTCAGACACACACACACACAATCTCAGACACACACACACAATCTCAGACACACACACACAATCTCAGACACACACACACAATCTCAGACACACACACACAATCTCAGACACACACACACACAATCTCAGACACACACACACACAATCTCAGACACACACACACAATCTCAGACACACACACACACACAATCTCAGACACACACACAATCTCAGACACACACACACAATCTCAGACACACACACACAATCTCAGACACACACACACACAATCTCAGACACACACACACAATCTCAGACACACACACACAATCTCAGACACACACACACACAATCTCAGACACACACACACACAATCTCAGACACACACACACACAATCTCAGACACACACACACACAATCTCAGACACACACACACACAATCTCAGACACACACACACACAATCTCAGACACACACACACACAATCTCAGACACACACACACAATCTCAGACACACACACACACAATCTCAGACACACACACACAATCTCAGACACACACACACACAATCTCAGACACACACACACACAATCTCAGACACACACACACACAATCTCAGACACACACACACACAATCTCAGACACACACACACACAATCTCAGACACACACACACAATCTCAGACACACACACACACAATCTCAGACACACACACACACAATCTCAGACACACACACACAATCTCAGACACACACACACAATCTCAGACACACACACACAATCTCAGACACACACACACACAATCTCAGACACACACACACACAATCTCAGACACACACACACAATCTCAGACACACACACACAATCTCAGACACACACACACACAATCTCAGACACACACACACACAATCTCAGACACACACACACAATCTCAGACACACACACACAATCTCAGACACACACACACACAATCTCAGACACACACACACACAATCTCAGACACACACACACACAATCTCAGACACACACACACAATCTCAGACACACACACACACAATCTCAGACACACACACACAATCTCAGACACACACACACACACAATCTCAGACACACACACACAATCTCAGACACACACACACACAATCTCAGACACACACACACACAATCTCAGACACACACACACACAATCTCAGACACACACACACACAATCTCAGACACACACACACACACACAATCTCAGACACACACACACACAATCTCAGACACACACACACACAATCTCAGACACACACACACACAATCTCAGACACACACACACACAATCTCAGACACACACACACAATCTCAGACACACACACACAATCTCAGACACACACACACACAATCTCAGACACACACACACACAATCTCAGACACACACACACACAATCTCAGACACACACACACACACACTCTCAGACACACACACACAATCTCAGACACACACACACACAATCTCAGACACACACACACACAATCTCAGACACACACACACAATCTCAGACACACACACACACAATCTCAGACACACACACACACAATCTCAGACACACACACAATCTCAGACACACACACACAATCTCAGACACACACACACACAATCTCAGACACACACACACACAATCTCAGACACACACACACAATCTCAGACACACACACACACAATCTCAGACACACACACACACAATCTCAGACACACACACACACAATCTCAGACACACACACACACAATCTCAGACACACACACACAATCTCAGACACACACACACAATCTCAGACACACACACAATCTCAGACACACACACAATCTCAGACACACACACACACAATCTCAGACACACACACACACAATCTCAGACACACACACACACAATCTCAGACACACACACACAATCTCAGACACACACACACACAATCTCAGACACACACACACAATCTCAGACACACACACACACAATCTCAGACACACACACACAATCTCAGACACACACACACACAATCTCAGACACACACACACAATCTCAGACACACACACACAATCTCAGACACACACACACAATCTCAGACACACACACACAATCTCAGACACACACACACACAATCTCAGACACACACACACACAATCTCAGACACACACACACAATCTCAGACACACACACACACAATCTCAGACACACACACACACAATCTCAGACACACACACACACAATCTCAGACACACACACACAATCTCAGACACACACACACACAATCTCAGACACACACACACACAATCTCAGACACACACACACAATCTCAGACACACACACACACAATCTCAGACACACACACACACAATCTCAGACACACACACACAATCTCAGACACACACACACAATCTCAGACACACACACACAATCTCAGACACACACACACAATCTCAGACACACACACAACAATCTCAGACACACACACACAATCTCAGACACACACACACACAATCTCAGACACACACACACACACTATCTCAGACACACACACACACTATCTCAGACACACACACAATCTCAGACACACACACACAATCTCAGACACACACACACAATCTCAGACACACACACACAATCTCAGACACACACACACAATCTCAGACACACACAATCACCAATCTCAGACACACACACACACACCAATCTCAGACACACACACACCAATCTCAGACACACACACACACAATCTCAGACACACACACACCAATCTCAGACACACACACACACACCAATCTCAGACACACACACACACCAATCTCAGACACACACACACACCAATCTCAGACACACACACACTCTCAGACACACACACACTCTCAGACACACACACACTCTCAGACACACACACACTCTCAGACACACACACACTCTCAGACACACACACACTCTCAGACACACACACACTCTCAGACACACACACACACTCTCAGACACACACACACTCTCAGACACACACACACACTCTCAGACACACACACACACTCTCAGACACACACACACACTCTCAGACACACACACACACTCTCAGACACACACACACACACTCAGACACACACACACACACACACTCTCAGACACACACACACAAAC
>NC_083466.1:475000-477500 GCF_030014155.1 Tachysurus vachellii
ATACACACACAGACACACACTCACATACACACACCCACACTCACATACACACACACATTCACACACCCACACTCACATACACCCACACACACTCACATACACCCACACACACTCACATACACCCACACACACTCACATACACACACACACACTCACATACACCCACACACACTCACATACACCCACACACACTCACATACACCCACACACACTCACATACACCCACACACACTCACATACACCCACACACACTCACATACACACACTCACATACACACACCCACACACACTCACATACACCCACACACACTCACATACACCCACACACACTCACATACACCCACACACACTCACATACACCCACACACACTCACATACACCCACACACACTCACATACACCCACACACACTCACATACACCCACACACACTCACATACACCCACACACACTCACATACACCCACACACACTCACATACACCCACACACACTCACATACACCCACACACACTCACATACACCCACACACACTCACATACACCCACACACACTCACATACACCCACACACACTCACATACACCCACACACACTCACATACACCCACACACACTCACATACACCCACACACACTCACATACACCCACACTCACTCACATACACCCACACACACTCACATACACCCACACACTCACATACACCCACACACACTCACATACACCCACACACACTCACATACACCCACACACACTCACATACACCCACACACACTCACATACACCCACACACACTCACATACACCCACACACACTAACATACACACACTCACATACACACACACACACACTCACATACACAGAGGGTTCCAGCAGTCAGTAACTTAATGGACCAAATCAGAACACTGTATTTACAGGAATGTGTTAATCACCTGACTCTGGGTGTTCAGCTGGGTGTGGTACCTGATCCACTCGCTCCAACACTGGCTCCTGCTCAACACACACACACACACTAATTAGTGCTTAGTTCACGTCCCTGATAAGTCTATAATTTTGCCTGGTAACTCTGTGTAGGTAATAAAATAATTGACACTATTCCTGTATGTGTGTAATTAACCTGTTATAGTAATGAACATCACATGTGTATGTGTGTAACTAAGGCAACAGTAATTAACACAGTACCTGTATCTGTCTGCCACACTCCAGAGTGACGAGTTTGTGACACTTCTTGTGGACGAGCAGTTTGCAGCTGATGCACTTATAGCCCTGGCGGCCGAGACCCCAGATCCGGTCAGTGCAGATAGCACAGTGTGCACGCTGAACACACACACACACACACAGTGTTAATGTGTTAAAGGTCACAGAGTGTCAAAGTTCATTATTATTATTACTGATGATTAGTACCCTGTTGAAGCGTTTGGCCTGGAATGCGTGTCCATTAGCATAGTAGAGTTTCCTCCAGCGTCGAGCTCCACGCCGATAAATTGACTCTGAACACACACACACACACACACACAGTGTATCTCTCTCAACACAGATCTGAGGTAATAAATAAAGTTAGGGGTGTGCGTGTGTCTGAGAGAGTGTGTGTGTGTGTCTGAGAGAGAGTGTGTGTGTGTGTGTGTGTGTGTGAGAAAGAGTGTGTGTCTGAAAGAGTGTGTGTGTCTGAAAGAGTGTGTGTGTGTGTGTGAGAAAGAGTGTGTGTGTCTGAGAGAGTGTGTGTGTGTCTGAGAGTGTGTGTGTGTCTGAGAGAGTGTGTGTGTGTGTGTGTGTGTGAAAGAGTGTGTGTCTGAAAGAGTGTGTGTGTCTGAAAGAGTGTGTGTGTGTGTCTGAGAGAGTGTGTGTGTGTCTGAGAGAGTGTGTGTGTGTCTGAGAGAGTGTGTGTGTGTCTGAGAGAGTGTGTGTGTGTCTGAGAGAGTGTGTGTGTGTCTGAGAGAGTGTGTGTGTGTGTGTGAAAGAGTGTGTGTCTGAAAGAGAGTGTGTGTGTGAGAAAGAGTGTGTGTGTCTGAGAGAGTGTGTGTGTGTGTGTCTGAGAGAGTGTATGTGTGTGTGTGTGTGTGTGAGAAAGAGTGTGTGTCTGAAAGAGTGTGTGTGTCTGAAAGAGTGTGTGTGTGTGTGTGTCTGAGTGAGAGTGTGTGTGTGTGTGTGTGTCTGAGTGAGAGTGTGTGTGTGTGTGTGTCTGAAAGAGTGTGTGTGTGTTTGTGTCTGCAAAATTGTGTGTGTGTGTGTGAGAAAGAGTGTGTGTCTGAAAGTGTGTGTGTGTGTGTGTGTGTGAAAGAGTGTGTGTCTGAAAGAGTGTGTGTGTGTGTGTGTGTGGAGACTCACTGTCTTCTCCTGGACAAGGCATGCCAGGTTTCTCTGGGACACACGGAAATACTACAAAACACACACACACACACACACACAATGTAACACACTGGATTTTTACAACATGCTCAATTTACACCTTTATTTTTTAAACATTTTTATCTTCATCACTACAAACCTATTAATATAGTTAGTGCTAC
>NC_083466.1:492500-505000 GCF_030014155.1 Tachysurus vachellii
GGTGTTCAGGGCATGTTCAGGGCATGGTCACTGATGTTTTGGGCGTGATCATTGGTGTTGTCACTGGTGTTGTGGTCACTGGTGTTCAGGGGTCTGTTTCAGAAAGGAGGTTCAACCACCCGTGAGTTTAAACTTGAACAGTGAGTTAACAAACCCTGAGTTGGGAAGTGTTCAGTTACAGAACAGCTGAAACGTGTTAGTTTTATTAACTCTAAGTTGACTGACTCTGAGTTAAGCGCGTGCACTACAACTAAAAAAAGCCATTATCAATGGAGCGCAGATATAACGAGTCACCATGGCAACAGCGTCAGACAAAACAAAAGTCTGCATATTTCTCACCAGCAGAACTGGAAGTGCTTATGCAAGTGTATGGAGAATTTTAACACGTATTTAAATAAAAATACAACACTGCTGTATAAAACTATAGTGGATTTAACATGAAATTTTAAAAGGTGTATTTTAAAAATGTGTGCGTGTATATATATATATATATATATATACCTTTAAAAGTTATATTTTAATGTAAACTTCTCCCTCTAGTTACACACTTTGTTCAATACAAGGATAATTCATGCAGTATATTGTTTATTTCTGGTCTCTCCTTATTGTTTAAGTGGTTGATGTTGATTTGGGATTTAGAAAGTTATTAATAAGTAAGTAGGACAAATTAATAAGTAGACCAATACTTTCTAGAGATAGTAATTATTACATTAATCTAATTAGACTGGTTGAAGATGTAATTTGTAGTTAGTAATTAAGAACTATTTTAGAGTAAATTCCCAACTGTTATAATATCAGTGAAACTGGAAGAACAGAATTTTATTTTATCAGGAAACACAAAAATGGTCAGAAAGCGCTTAAGAGCGAGGGACACTTTCCTGACCGCTCTGCAATCAGTAGCCTAAGGACACGTCATTTCATTCATTTTACATTTACGGCATTTAGCAGACCCCCTTAACCAGAGTGACTTATATTTTGTTTTAATTTATACAACTGACCAATTGTGTCTACAAAAGCTTGATGGACCTGGGATTTGAACCCCTGACCTTCTGATAAGTAGTCCAACACCTTGACCACTGAGCTACCACATCCCACATTCGCGTTGCTGCGAACTGCGTAACTGAAATGTGGGCAATGAATGAGGTGTTTAAACGTCGCTTCCCCTTTAAAAAGGGGAGAAGACCGAAAGAAACTCTGGGTTTACTGAAGAAAACCTGCACACAAGTTACCTCTCTTTCAGAAACGGGCTTGACTTAACCTGCTTTCTCGGGTTTAACTTACCTCCCTTTCTGAAACGGAAAACCCAGAGTTTCCCTCATTTCGGGGTTAACTTACTCAGAGTTTTCACTTAACCTGCTTTCTGAAACAGGCCCCAGGGCATGTTCTGGGCGTGGTCACTTGTGTTCTGGGCGTGGTCACTTGTGTTGTGGTCACTGGTGTTGTGATCACTGGTGTTCAGAGTGTGGTTATTGGTGTTTTGGTCACTGGTGTGGTCACTGGTGTTCAGGGCATGTTCAGGGCATGGTCACTGGTGTTGTGGGCGTGGTTATTGGTGTTGTGGTCACTGGTGTTCAGTGTGTGGTCACTGGTGTGGTCACTGGTGTTCAGGGCATGTTCAGGGCGTGGTCACTGATGTTTTGGGTGTGGTCATTGGTGTTGTCACTGGTGTTGTGGGCGTGGTCACTGGTGTTGTCACTGGTGTTCAGGGCGTGGTCACTGGTGTTGTGGGCGTGGTCATTGGTGTTGTGGTGACTGGTGTTGTGGGAGTGGTCACTGGTGTTGTGGTCACTGGTGTTCAGGGTGTGGTCACTGGTGTTGTGGGCGTGGTCACTGGTGTTGTGGTCACTGGTGTTCAGGGTGTGGTCACTGGTGTTGTGGGCGTGGTCACGTGTGTTGTGGGCGTGGTGCCGATGCTGATTTAGGGCGTGGCTAATAAGAATAAAACACTAGGTCTACAAGAAGTAATTCATCATCATGTGGCAGTGATTTAATAAATATAAAGAACAGAAGACCATCGTTCTGTTAACACGATTATTTTAATGTGTAATTAAGTCACACAAGGAGTCGGTGTGTGGAATGAAAAAAAAAACACCACGAAATAAAATGTTTTTAAAATAAATAATAATGTAATAATAATAATACTGAACAGCACTCAGGACGCATTATTACTGAGGCTGAAGTGTAATAACTCAGTCATGAGAGAAAGCCCATGAACCTCAGGCTCTACTCCAGCACATTATTATTATTAATGATGATGATGATGATGATGATGATGATGATGATATTATTATTATTATTACTATTAATAGTTAATCAGGACAGTCGTACGGTTGATGTGGAGTCACACAGCTCTGATCCTTCACTAAGTCCTTCTTCTCTCCGCTGTAGAGGATCTGTTTATACACAAAGCACCAGGAGCTTCACTGTTAACAAACCCATGTGTGATTGTTCCATTGTGTCTGATGTCTACAGGAGAAGTCAGGAGGAGTGTTGAGCAGCTTCTTCAGACGCTTTCCCAAACCGCCTCAGGACCAGGTTAGAGAAACGCCTGTGCATCAGCAGAGGGGCTTATTTTATGATGTCACTAATCAGAAGAGTGAGAGTGAAACCTGCAGTGTGTGTTTCAGGCTGACGGGAGCTCAGACGTCACAGAGAAGAAAACCAGAGCAGATGAAACCCCTCAAGTGCCTCCGAGACCCAGTGAGGAGGTACAGTGTGTTACAGTAGAACCATGAAAAACAGAGACTGTGATGTTTGTGATGTTCATCAGCTTTTCTGTTTATCAGGAGATCAGAGACTCCATCACATACCGTCTGAGTGTGAATCCAACTGATCTGGATCATAATCAGGTGCAGCAGAGATTTACTACACCTCTTATCTTACCTTCTGTCTTATGCTAATCGGTTACGATGCAATCACGATCCAAACAAAAACTGAGCAACACACAGGTCACGGGAATAAGGGATGCTGCCCCCTGGTGGCCTGGTGGTGAACATTGTGGCTGTGAAAGCGGTTTATTCTTTAATAAACTCTTTTCTCTTATTTATTTTGGGTAGGATTCTGTTGTGTCATTCAACACACAGCAGGTCAGAGGAGGTGAAGAAGAAGGACGTCAGGTAACAAAACACACTCGCACATTCTCTCGATGTTCTTGTCATCAGCAGGGCCAACATGAGCAAGCTCTTATAGGACCACATACTACTAGCATACAGACCTTTTCACAGGCCTGGAGATCAGACTCGTGGTGATCAGACGATTTCTAATCTTCCTCATATATATATATATATAGTTCAATTCAATTCAATTCAAGTTTATTTGTATAGCGCTTTTTACAATGGACATTGTCACAAAGCAGCTTTACAGGATATAAACATAGAACAAAAGATAAACATAAGGAGAAGTATAAAGAATTAATATAATAAAAATTCAAGATATATACAGTTCACAGTGTGTATGTATGTATGTGTGTATGTGTATTTGTCCCCAATGAGCAAGTCTGAGGGCTCAGGCAACAGTGGCAAGGAAAAACTCCCTTAGATTGGTAAAGGAAGAAACCTTGAGAGGAACCAGACTCAAGGGGAACCTCATCCTCATATGGGTGACACTAGATGGTGTGGTTACAAATATACAAGTATCACAGAGTCCAACTGGAGCCGGTAGATCTGTAGATGTCTCAGGGTTCTCACAGAGTCAGCCTTGTCTCAGTGGAGGTCCAGAAATTTCAACGCACGGAAGACGATCTTAGCATGGGTGTCTCAGCATGGGTAGAAAAAGAGAAGAGAAGAGCAGTGCAGAGGGATTAACATATCTGCTGTTCATAAGAATGTGCAAGTCTAGTGTGATAGTGCACAATATTTATGGGATGTATTATGTGTACGTCTGACTAAAGAGATGAGTTTTTAATCTACATTTAAACTGTGAAAGTGTGTCTGAGCCCCGAACACTATCAGGAAGACTATTCCAGAGTTTGGGAGCTAAATAAGAAAACGCTCTACCACCTTTAGTAGACTTAGATATTCTGGGAACTACCAGAAGTCCTGAGTTTTGTGATCTCAGAGAGCGTGAAGGACTGTAACGTGTTAGAAGACTAGTTAGATACATGGGAGCTAAACCATTAAGAGCCTTGTACGTAAGTAGCAGCAGTTTGTAATCAATTCTAAACTTAACAGGTAGCCAGTGTAGAGATGATAAAATTGGGGTTATATGGTCATACTTTCTTGTCCTAGTGAGAACTCTGACAGCTGCATTTTGGACTAACTGTAGCGTATTTATTAAAGATGCAGGACAACCACCTAGTAATGCATTACAATAGTCCAGTCTAGAGGTCATGAAAGCATGAACTAACTTCTCAGCATCAGATACAGACAGGATGTTTCTCAGCTTGGCAATATTTCTAAGGTGAAAGAAGGCCTTAGATGTTTTTGTGGTTTGGGCGATATGATTTTCAAAGGACAAGTTACTGTCTAATAAACACCAGGTCTTTCACTGTCGAGCTACCAGTAACAGTACATCCCTCTAATTGGAAATTAAGTTGTGAGAGTTTCTGTGTACTGGTTTTTGGGCCTATAAGTAGTATTTCTTATCAGAGTTTAACAACAGAAAGTTACAGCTCATCCAGTCTTTTATCTCTCTAAGGCATTGAGTTAATTTGGACAATTTAGTTATTTCATCTGGTTTTGATGAGATGTATAACTGTGTGTCGTCAGCATAGCAATGGAAGCTAATCCCATGTCTTCTAATAATGTTCCCTAATGGAAGCATGTATATCGAGAAAAGCAGAGGTCCTAGAACTGATCCTTGAGGGACCCCATAATTAACTGGTAATAAACTGGAGGATTCACCATTTAATTCTACAAAATGGTGTTGATCAGACAGGTAGGATCTAAACCAACTTAAAGCCTGTCCATGAATACCTGCGTAATTTTGTAAGTGATCTAGGAGAATGTTGTGATCTATAGTGTCGAATGCAGCACTAAGGTCAAGTAGAACTAATAGTGACATACAGTCTTTGTCCGAAGCTAAGAACAAGTCATTTGTAACTTTAACAAGAGCAGTTTCTGTGCTATGATGGGGCCTGAAACCTGACTGAAACTCTTCAAAGATATTGTTCTCCTGTAAGAAGGAGCTCAGTTGAACAGACACAAACCTTGTCTAAAATAATAGAAAAGGTTTGTGTCTGTTCAACTGAGCTCCTTCTTACAGGAGAACAATATCCTCGAAGAGTTTCAGTCAGGTTTCAGGCCCCATCATAGCACAGAAACTGCACTTGTTAAAGTTACAAATGACTTGAAAGTCCATTAGGATCTAAATTAGGTTTCTTAATGAGTGGCCTAATAACTGCCAACTTGAAGGGTTTAGGGACGTGACCTAAAGATAACGAGGAGTTAATAATATTAAGAAGAGGCTCACCGGCTTTATGTAACACTTCTTTCAGTAGTTTAGTTGGAATGGGGTCTAGTGAACAAGTTGTTGATTTAGCTGTAGTAATAAGTTTAACTAACTCTTCCTGACCTGTACTTGTAAAGCACTGTAGTTGTGTGTTTAGAACCTTAGGTGAGACCGGGATGCTAGTTGCTCTCATATGTTGAGCGTCACCTATTTTATTCCTGATACTTTCGATTTTATCAGTGAAGAATCTCATAAAATTGTCACTACTAAACTGTGATGGAATAATAGTGTGTTCAGATCTCTGGGTTTGTGTTAATCTAGTCACTGTGTTAAATAAAAACCTGGGATTGTTCTGGTTATTTACTATGAGTTTGCTCAGGTGCTCAGAGCCCTAACAGCTTTTAGAACCTGTCTATAGCTGGACATAATGTCCTTATATGCAATTCTAAAAACCTCTAATTTAGTTTTTCTCCACTTTGGCTCGAGGTTACAGGTTGTTTCTCTCTTGAGGGTGTGAGTATGACTATTATACCATGGTGCAGGTGATTTATCTCTAACCTTCTGTAATCTGATGGAACAACAGTGTCTAATGTACTAGTGAATATAGTGTCTATGCTGTTAGTCATTACATCTAGATCGTCTGTGTTTAAGGGTGCAGTAAGAAGTCCAGACAGATCAGGCAGGTTATTTGTGAATCTGTCTTTAGTGGTCAGAATAATAGTTCTACTGAGACGATAATGTGGTGAGACACAGTTAGTCTGTTCTACAGGTAGTGTGTACAGTATGAGGTAATGGTCTGTGATGTCATCACTTTGAGGAATGATATCTATATCAGTGACATCTATTCTGTGTGATATTATTAAATCTAGTGTATGATTACGACGGTGAGTTGCTCTAGTGACGTTTTGTTTAAGCCCAAGTGAGTTTAGTAAGTCCATGAATTTTTCATTTAAATTTCCTGAAATTTATTGTCAGGGTGATCTGTCAGTAGATGGACAGTCACACAGCAGCAGTGCTGATCTTCCAGTAAGTCTGTTCCTTTCTTCTTTTCCTCCTACTTTTTTATACTGGTCTGAGTGTCACTACTGGTCTGAGTGTCACTACTGGTCTGGGTGTTTAAACTGGTCTGGGTGTTTTTACTGGTCTGAGTATCACTACTGGTCTGGGTGTTTTTACTGGTCTGAGTGTTTTTACTGGTCTGAGTATCACTACTGGTCTGAGTGTCACTACTGGTCTGAGTGTCACTACTGGTCTGAGTGTCACTACTGGTCTGGGTGTTTTTACTGGTCTGAGTGTTTTTACTGGTCTGAGTATCACTACTGGTCTGGGTGTTTTTACTGGTCTGAGTGTTTTTACTGGTCTGAGTATCACTACTGGTCTGAGTGTCACTACTGGTCTGAGTGTCACTACTGGTCTGAGTGTCACTACTGGTCTGGGTGTTTTTACTGGTCTGAGTGTTTTTACTGGTCTGAGTATCACTACTGGTCTGGGTGTTTTTACTGGTCTGAGTGTTTTTACTGGTCTGAGTATCACTACTGGTCTGAGTGTCACTACTGGTCTGAGTGTTTTTACTGGTCTGAGTGTTTTTACTGGTCTGAGTGTTTTTACTGGTCTGAGTGTCACTACTGGTCTGGGTGTTTTTACTGGTCTGGGTGTTTAAACTGGTCTGGGTGTTTTTACTGGTCTGAGTGTTTTTACTGGTCTGAGTGTTTTTACTGGTCTGAGTGTTTTTACTGGTCTGGGTGTTTAAACTGGTCTGAGTGTTTTTACTGGTCTGAGTGTTTTTACTGGTCTGGGTGTTTAAACTGGTCTGAGTGTCACTACTGGTCTGGGTGTTTTTACTGGTCTGGGTGTTTAAACTGGTCTGAGTGTCACTACTGGTCTGGGTGTTTTTACTGGTCTGAGTGTTTTTACTGGTCTGAGTGTCACTACTGGTCTGAGTGTCACTACTGGTCTGGGTGTTTTTACTGGTCTGGGTGTTTTTACTGGTCTGGGTGTTTTTACTGGTCTGGGTGTTTAAACTGGTCTGAGTGTTTTTACTGGTCTGAGTGTCACTACTGGTCTGGGTGTTTAAACTGGTCTGAGTGTTTTTACTGGTCTGAGTGTCACTACTGGTCTGGGTGTTTAAACTGGTCTGAGTGTCACTACTGGTCTGGGTGTTTAAACTGGTCTGAGTGTCACTACTGGTCTGGGTGTTTTTACTGGTCTGAGTGTTTTTACTGGTCTGAGTGTCACTACTGGTCTGAGTGTCACTACTGGTCTGGGTGTTTAAACTGGTCTGAGTGTTTTTACTGGTCTGAGTGTTTTTACTGGTCTGAGTGTTTTTACTGGTCTGAGTGTTTTTACTAGTCTGAGTGTTTTTATTGGTCTGGGTGTTTTTACTGGTCTGAGTGTTTTTACTGGTCTGAGTGTTTTTACTGGTCTGAGTGTTTTTACTAGTCTGAGTGTTTTTACTAGTCTGAGTGTTTTTACTGGTCTGAGTGTTTTTACTGGTCTGAGTGTTTTTACTGGTCTGGGTGTTTAAACTGGTCTGAGTGTTTTTACTGGTCTGAGTGTTTTTACTGGTCTGAGTGTTTTACTGGTCTGAGTGTTTTTAATGGTCTGGGTGTTTTTACTGGTCTGAGTGTTTTTACTGGTCTGGGTGTTTTTACTGGTCTGAGTGTTTTTACTGGTCTGAGTGTTTTTACTGGTCTGGGTGTTTAAACTGGTCTGAGTGTTTTTACTGGTCTGAGTGTTTTTACTGGTCTGAGTGTTTTTACTGGTCTGAGTGTTTTTACTGGTCTGAGTGTTTTTACTGGTCTGAGTGTTTTTACTGGTCTGAGTGTTTTTACTGGTCTGGGTGTTTAAACTGGTCTGAGTGTTTTTACTGGTCTGAGTGTTTTTACTGGTCTGAGTGTTTTTACTGGTCTGAGTGTCACTTCTTGTCACTGCTTTGTTCCTGATGTAACTTGTCTCTTGTCTACAGGAGGAATCAGGATTGCTGAGCGGCTTTTCCAAGTTCTCTCCTGAACAAGATAAGATCTGTGCTGAAGACCGGGTAGGAAACAGTTCAGATGTATGAAAAACTCCAGTTAGGAGTGGAAGTGAAACCACAGAGTTCAGTTTAAATGGATTTTTTTCAGTAGGAACATTAGAGAATATTCACATTCTGGAGCTTTAGGAAGTGAGAAATGACCACACAGCAGCACAGCAGGTTTGTCTCTTGTCATTAGGACCAGCTACAAGTGGAGCTTCCTCTGGTTAACAGGAGATACTCAGTGGTTCTGGATGCTCTTTGTCTCCCTCTAGTGATGATGGCACAAGACTCCTGCCGTCACCATAAACGACACACCTACACTTTTACTCAGTGTGTTCAGAGCAACAGAATTATATCTCGTCTAAGTTTGGACAGATCATATAGCAAAAAGTTTTAATTGATAAATCCAAGAAATTAGTCCAGAATCCACTTTCGAGAGGTTTTGTGCATTAACTTCAGTGTACTGACAGTAATTATAGCAGAACAGAACTGAATTTAGCACAAACACTTCAAATGGTTAATGCAGATTAATGCTTAAGGTAATGCAGAGTCACAACATCTCAGGTACATTCAGGGTTTGGTCCTGAACATCAAGTGTCATGATGGTATATAAATGTGTTCATCAGATAATGGCAGTTAGATGTGAGAGTTTCTAGCATGTTACTACAACTTTTGACCAGTAAGTGGCGTCAGATCACTCACTCACTCACTCACTCATCTTCTACCGCTTATCCGAACTACCTCGGGTCACGGGGAGCCTGTGCCTATCTCAGGCGTCATCGGGCATCAAGGCAGGATACACCCTGGACGGAGTGCCAACCCATCACAGGGCACACACACACACACTCTTATTCACTCACACAATCACACACTACGGACAATTTTCCAGAGATACCAATCAACCTACCATGCATGTCTTTGGACCGGGGGAGGAAACCGGAGTACCACGGGGAGAACATGCAAACTCCACACACACAAGGTGGAGGTGGGAATCGAACCCCAACCCTGGAGGTGTGAGGCGAACGTGGTAACCACTAAGCCACCGTGTCCCCCGGCGTCAGATCATATTTTACATCTCAGACACGTGACAGATGCCTAGAGTGACATTTCTGAAGTGTCTATCAATGAACCATCAGCACTGGGTCAGTAGGTTACACACTGAAGATAGCATCATGCTCAAACTCTGCTGAAAGGATTTTGTTGTTAATATGTCAGACACACAGGGGTAATAAGTGCTAGTGTAAGTGTGTCAGGAAGAGGTAGGTCTTCATCTAGGGCTTTGAGGTAACTGACCTGACAGAGAGCTGCAGAAGATCCACACACACAGACTTGTGTGGATGAAAATGGCTGAATCCTTTAAGTGTGTTTACATTTACAGGATTTGTCAGAGCCTGAATCCAGAGTGACTTATATTTGATCTCACTTTATACACCGTGTTCCTGGGGGATGTTTGTGAGACACCACAGTATTAATGTGTGGAACAATAATTAGACGTTTCAAAGCAACTGCTTCAGCAGGATGTGATGATTCCTCATATCTCACTGTGCCTTTAATTCACTTCATGTTTCACTCCCTGAATAACACACAAGAGCCTCAGCCTGGTTACCACAGTCATGAGGAACAAACAGTGGTGTGTGTGTTTGTGTATGTGTGTTTGTGTGTGTGTGTGTGTGTTTGCGTATGAGTGTGTGAGTGAGTGTATGTGTGTTTGTGTGTGTGTTAGTGTGTGTGTTTGTGTGTGTGTGTTTGTGTATGTGTGTTTGTGTGTGTTTGTGTGTGTGTGTTTGTGTATGTGTGTTTGTGTGTGTTTTTGTGTGTGTGTGTGTGTGTTTTATACCAGATGGTAAATCAGTAAGTTGGTGTGTTTACTGAGGTAAATTGTGTTTATTTTTAGATCCAGGAAGGAGTTAGATAATAAATTCCATAAACCAGTTTGGTGTAATATGTTCACACAAACACACACACACGCACAAACACACACACAAACACACACACACGCACAAACACACACACAAACACACACACACGCACAAACACACACACAAACACACACACACGCACAAACACACACACAAACACACACGCACACACACGCACACAAACACACATGCACAAACACACACATACACACACACACAAACACACACACAAACACACACACACAAACACACACACAACACAAACACGCACACACACAACACAAACACACACACACACACAACACAAACACACACACGCACACACACACAACACAAACACACACACACAAACAAACGCACACACACACACAACACAAACACACAACACAAACACACACAACACAAACACACGCACACACAACACAAACACACACACACACAAACAAATGCACACACACACACACAAACACACACACACACACACAAACACACACACACACAAACACACACAACACACACACAAACACACACAAACAAACGCACACACACACACACAAACACACACACAAACACACACACACACAAACACACACACACACAACACAAGCACACACACGCACACACAAACACAAACACACACACACAAACACACACACACACAAACACACACAACACACACACAAACACACACACACACACAACACAAACACACACACGCACACACACACAACACAAACACACACACACAAACAAACGCACACACACACACAACACAAAAAAAAACACAAAAAAAAAAAAAAAAAAAAAAAAACCCCCCCCCCCAAAAAAAAACAAAAAACCACAAACACACACAAACAAAAAAAACACCCCCCAAAAAAAAAAACACAAAACCCACAAACCCCCCCAAAAAAAAAAAAAACAAAAACACACACACCACAACACAAAACCACACACAAACACCCCCCCAAAAAAAACCCCCCCAAAAACAAAAAAAAAACAAAAAAAAAAACCCCCCCTCCCCCAAACAAAACAAAAAACCCAAAAAAAAAAAACCCCCCCCCAACAAAAAAAAAAACCCCCCAAAAAAAAAGGAAAAACCCCAAAAACCCAAAAAAAAAAAAAAAAAAAACCCCCCCAAAAAAAAAAAAAAAAAACCCCCTTTTAAAATTTTTTAAAAAACTTTTTTTTTTTAAAAAAAAAAATTTTTTTTTAAAAAAAAAAAAAAAAAAAAATTTTTTTTAAATTTTTAAAAAAAAAAAAAAAAATTTAAAAAAGGGCCCCCCCAAAAAAAATTTAAAAATTTTTTTTTTTTTTTTTTAAAAAACCCCCCCGGGGGAAAACCCTTCTTTTATTTTTTTAAAAAAACCCCCTTTTTTTTTAAAAAAATTTAAAAAAAAAAAAAAGGGGGGGGGCCCCCAAACCCCTTGGGGGTTTAAAAAAAAAAGGGGGTTAAAATTTTTTTTTTAAAAAAGGGGGTTTTTCCCCTTTTTTTTTTTTTTTTTGGAAAAAAAAAAAGGTTTTGGGGGGAAAAAGGGGGAAAAAGGGGGGGGGTTCCCCCCCCAAAAAAAAGGGGGGTAAATTTTTTTTTCCCGGGGTTGGGGAAAAGGGGGGGGAAAAAATTTTTTTTTTAAAACCAAAATTTTTCCGGGGCCCAAAACCCCCCCCCTTTTTTTTAAAAGGCCCAAAAAGGGGGAAAAATGGGGGAAAAGGGGGGCCCCAAAAGGGGGGGGGAAAAAAAAACCCTCCCCCCCCCCTTTTTAAAAATTTTTTTTTTTTTTGGGGGGGGCCCCCCCGGGGGCCCCCGGGTTTTTTTTTCCCCCGGGGGCCTTTAAAGAAAAGGGAAAAAAAATTCCAAAAAGGGGGCCCAAAACAAAAAAAACCCCCAAAAAGGCCCCCCCCGGGGGGGGGGGCCCCCAAAACCCCCGTTTTTTTAAATGGGCCCAAAAAACAGGGGGTTTTGGGGGGGGAAAATTTTAACCCTTCCCCCTTTTTTAAAAACCCCCCTTTTTGGGGGGGAAAAAGGGGGGGGGGAAAAAAACCCCCCTTTTAAAAATTTAAAAAAAAAAGGGGTTTTAAATTGCCCAAAAAAAAACCCGGGGGGAAAAAAGGGGGAAAAGGGTTTTGGGAAAATTTTTTTTTTTTTGGGAAAAAGGGTTAACCCCCCCCCCCAAAAAAAA
>NC_083466.1:515000-532500 GCF_030014155.1 Tachysurus vachellii
GTCTAATCCAGACATCACCACCGAGTCCAGACATCACCACTGAGTCCAGACATCACCACCGAGTCCAGACATCACCACCGAGTCCAGACATCACCACCGAGTCCAGACATCACCACCGAGTCCAGACATCACCACCGAGTCCAGACATCACCACTGAGTCCAGACATCACCACCGAGTCCAGACATCACCACCGAGTCCAGACATCACCACCGAGTCCAGACATCCTACAGCGTCTAATCCAGACATCACCACCGAGTCCAGACATCACCACCGAGTCCAGACATCCTACAGCGTCTAATCCAGACATCACCACCGAGTCCAGACATCACCACTGAGTCCAGACATCACCACTGAGTCCAGACATCACCACCGAGTCCAGACATCCTACTGAGTCCAGACATCACCACTGAGTCCAGACATCACCACTGAGTCCAGACATCACCACCGAGTCCAGACATCACCACCGAGTCCAGACATCACCACCGAGTCCAGACATCCTACAGCGTCTAATCCAGACATCACCACCGAGTCCAGACATCACCACCGAGTCCAGACATCCTACAGCGTCTAATCCAGACATCACCACCGAGTCCAGACATCACCACTGAGTCCAGACATCACCACTGAGTCCAGACATCACCACCGAGTCCAGACATCCTACTGAGTCCAGACATCACCACTGAGTCCAGACATCACCACTGAGTCCAGACATCACCACCGAGTCCAGACATCACCACCGAGTCCAGACATCCTACTGAGTCCAGACATCACCACCGAGTCCAGACATCCTACAGCGTCTAATCCAGACATCACCACCGAGTCCAGACATCACCACCGAGTCCAGACATCCTACAGCGTCTAATCCAGACATCACCACCGAGTCCAGACATCACCACCGAGTCCAGACATCACCACTGAGTCCAGACATCACCACCGAGTCCAGACATCACCACCGAGTCCAGACATCCTACAGCGTCTAATCCAGACATCACCACCGAGTCCAGACATCACCACCGAGTCCAGACATCCTACAGCGTCTAATCCAGACATCACCACCGAGTCCAGACATCACCACTGAGTCCAGACATCACCACCGAGTCCAGACATCACCACCGAGTCCAGACATCACCACCGAGTCCAGACATCCTACTGAGTCCAGACATCACCACCGAGTCCAGACATCACCACCGAGTCCAGACATCACCACCGAGTCCAGACATCACCACCGAGTCCAGACATCACCACCGAGTCCAGACATCACCACTGAGTCCAGACATCACCACCGAGTCCAGACATCACCACCGAGTCCAGACATCACCACCGAGTCCAGACATCCTACAGCGTCTAATCCAGACATCACCACCGAGTCCAGACATCACCACCGAGTCCAGACATCCTACAGCGTCTAATCCAGACATCACCACCGAGTCCAGACATCACCACCGAGTCCAGACATCACCACCGAGTCCAGACATCACCACCGAGTCCAGACATCCTACTGAGTCCAGACATCACCACCGAGTCCAGACATCCTACAGCGTCTAATCCAGACATCACCACCGAGTCCAGACATCACCACCGAGTCCAGACATCCTACAGCGTCTAATCCAGACATCACCACCGAGTCCAGACATCACCACCGAGTCCAGACATCACCACTGAGTCCAGACATCACCACCGAGTCCAGACATCACCACCGAGTCCAGACATCACCACCGAGTCCAGACATCCTACTGAGTCCAGACATCATATATAAATACAGTATAAACACACACACATACAGTATAAATACACACATTTAAAGTGTTAAGTGTGAGACGCTCCTGTACATCAGGAGTTTGCTTTTTCTGAATAATACATTTATCTTTTTTTTTTTTTTTTTTTTTTTTAATTATTTTTTTTATTATTGGTCGGTTACTCAGATGTACATGAACATAGCGATACAGTCTCAAGTATACAATAAAAAGCAATTAAAAATGGACAATCAGGTGAAAAAAAAAAAAGAGAGCACATTCAGGCCAATAACAAAATGCACACTGTAACACAGAGGATCAAGAGAGGTTATTAATGTGGTACCAGAGAGGTGTCCATATCTGCCAAAAGTCATTAGACTTTTGGTGTATGTCATAAGTGAGTTTCTCAAGTGGAAGTAATATGGACATTTGGGACAGCCACATTTTAACAGAAGGTACCTGAGGAGAAGACCACAATAACAATATACATTTCTTTGCCAGGTACACCAGATTTAAAAACAGTTGTCTTGTGTGGAAGTCAAACACAGTCTCAATTCCACTATACAGCAGATACAATTCCAGTGAGAAACAAAATTTCAACTTAAGGAGCCTTTGTAAAAAATGATGTACTTTAGTCCAAAAAGAAAAGATTTTGTCACAATACCAGAAGCAGTGAAGGAATGTACCTTTGTGTTTCTTGCAATTAAAACAGAGATCAGAGGAGTCTTTGTAAATCTTTCTTAGACGAGAAGGTGTAAGGTAAACTCTGTTAAAAAATCTGTAGTTGAGTTCGTGAATCCCCAAAGATGTACATTTAGGGAACAAATTGTTACATATGGTGGACCAGTCCATATCGGCAATTCCGTGGCCCAGGTCTTTTTCCCACACTTTTTTCAACCCCTCTAAGGAGGAAGTACACGTATCAACCAAAGCATTGTATATTTTAGATATTAACCCCTTAGAGAGATTGCTTTTTATTATAACCTGTTCTATGTCAGTAAGATCACGTCTCAGCTTACCATTGTCAGACAGAGGTTTTATGAAATGACGCAGCTGAAGGTATTTAAAAAAATGGGACTGTGGTATACTATATTGGTGCGATATTTCTTGGAAGGATTTTAATGCCTCGCCTGAAAAGAAACAAGATAATTGCGAGATCCCTAAGTTAGACCAGACTGAAAGGCCGATATTTTGCAGAGATATAGGGAAGTCAGGATTAAAAGCAATAGGTGAGAAAAGTGTGAGTTCAGCTGGAATCTTAAGATACAGTTTAATGTCTCTCCATGTCTGAAGGGTGTTCGAAATGGTGAAACTTGTTGAGGTACATTTAAGCTTTTTGGTATTTGCAATAAAAGGCAGAAATTTTATTGGGAGAGGAGCACAAGCCCTTGCTTCCAGATTAAGCCATCTAGAGTCGGTCCTTTCATTGTACCAACTAACCATATGCTTCACCTGTGCTGACCAGTAGTACAGACGAAAGTTCGGTAAGGCGACTCCTCCCTTATCCTTTGTTTTCATTAATTTGTTAAAACTAATTCGAGGCATCTTGTGGTTCCAGATGAATTTAGAAAAGTGCTTATTGATGTCTTTAAAGAAAACATTTGGTAAATGACATGGTAGGGATTGGAACAAATATAGAAACTTAGGTAGAATATTCATTCTGATCACGTTAATCCTGCCCAGAAAAGAAATGGGGAGTGTCCGCCAGGTGTTAAGGTCTTTTTTAATGGAATCCAGAAGAGGGGCATAATTCGTTCTAAATAAATCTGTAAATAGTGGTGTGATGAATATGCCAAGATATTTAAAACCAACAGTAGTTATTTTGAAGGGTGAGAGAGATGAAAGATCATTTGGAGCAGAAATTTTAAGGGAAAGCGCCATGGATTTTGACAAATTAATTTTATATCCAGATAAGCTACTATATTCTGAAATACACTTTAATATTGCTGGAACGGACTTCTCTGGTTCAGAAATATACAGCAGTACGTCATCTGCATATAAAGAAATCCGATGTTCCTCATCTCCCACCGTTATACCAGAAAGATGTTGGCACTGCCTTATAGATTCAGCCAGTGGTTCGATTACGAGGGCAAAAAGCAGGGGTGAAAGAGGACACCCCTGCCTCGTACCTCTTTCTATGACAAAGGGTTTCGAGATCAAACCATTCGTAGTGACTGTAGCTCGTGGATTAGTATAAAGCAATTTTATCAAATCGGTGAATTTAGGACCTAAGTTAAATTTCTTGAGAGTGGCAAAAAGAAAATCCCATTCGACTCTGTCGAAGGCTTTTTCCGCATCCAGGGAGATAATAAGGGCAGGGAGTTTACGTGCTTGTATTGAATCCATGATGTTCAAGAGTCGGCGAATATTATCTGTGCCAAAACGTGATTTTATGAATCCTGTCTGGTCCGGCTTAATGATATATGGCAATACTGTTTCAAGCCTACGAGCAAGGACCTTAGCAAGTATTTTATAATCGGTATTCAGGAGACTTATTGGCCTGTAAGAGGCGCATTCTTGAAGGTCTGTTCCTTTTTTCGGAATTAAACAAATTGACGCCGTTTTCCACGACTCGGGAGCCACTCCATGGTCTAGTAAATCTTGAAGAGCGGGCATTAAGATAGGAGAGAGTTCAGGCCAAAACTTTTTGTAAAACTCACAGGGGAATCCGTCAGGACCTGGAGATTTGTTGGCGGACATAGATTGAATTGCACTGAAGATTTCTTCCGGTGACAGGGGTGAATCCAAAAATACTCTATCATCTTCGGAAATAGTCATAAGAGGGATACCGTCTAAAAATCTGGTAATATCAAATTGCTTAGCCGTGACTTGCGATTTATACAACGTTTCGTAGAAATCCCTGAATAAATCGTTAATCGAAGTAGCATTGTATTTGGTTGAGCCATCCGGGGACTTCATTGACTTAATTGTTCTTTCACTTTGTGTTTTTTTTATTTGGTGGGCCAGTAATCTGTTAGGTTTATTTGCATATTCATAATATTTTTGCTTAGAAAGGAATATAAGCTTTTTAATATGGTTTGTGTGATCCAGATTAAGTTCAGCTCTGACTCGACATAGTTGGGCCCAATTTGTCTGAGTAGGGACTGTACTGTGTAGACACTCCAATCTTTTTACTTCCTTTTCAAGGTTCTGTCTTTTTTTGGACCAAGCCTGTCTGCGTGCCGAATTATAAGATATAATATGCCCTCTAATTGTAGCCTTCGCAGCGTCCCAAATAGTTGCAGATGATACAGGTGAATTCTCATTGTCTCTCCAATAGTTTTTTAATCCGTCCCTAACCAATTCACAAAATGCCAAATCGTTCAACGTGGAGGAATTTAATCTCCAGACCTTTGTAGTCCTGTGTTCGCATAACATCATATCCAGCTGGACTGGAGCATGATCGGACAGAATGATTGGACCAATTTGGCAAGCAGACACTGCGTGAAGATATTGGGTATGAATCAGAATGTAGTCTAATCTTGAATAGGATCCGTGGGGGTTAGAGTAAAAAGTGTATTCTTTACTCCCCCTGTTAAATTCTCGCCAGACATCGATAATGCCAGACTCATTGCAAAGTTCTCTAAGGACCAGGGATGATCTAAGATTAGTGGCTGAGTCTGAAGTAGACTTATCCATTTTTTGGTCCATAACACAGTTAAAATCACCGGCGCAGACTCCCAAGCCCTTACAGTACTGGTTAAACAAAAGTATGGTTTTAGACATGAATTCAGGTGAGTCTTCATTCGGAGCGTAAACATTCAGTATGACAATAGGTTGACCATACGCCGTACCTGTAATTAAAACATATCTTCCGTCCGGGTCGGTAATCTGTTGGTCTAAAATAAAGGGGAAGTGTTTACTAATTAAAATAATTGTGCCCCTCCTCCTGGTGTTTGCTTTACAGGATGAGAAAAATATCTGTCCTACCCAATCTTGTTTTAGTTTTAAATGTTCTGAATCAGATAAATGTGTCTCTTGAAGCATGGCAATTGTAGTTTTCTGCTTTTTAAGATAGGTTAGTATCTTTCTCCTCTTAATCACATGTCCTAGCCCTTTAACATTCCATGTGACAAACCTGGCTGTATTGTGCGTAGTCATAGAATAACCAAAAGAACTAAAAACTGAACACTTAAGACTGTATTAAATCTGAAACATGTGTAGAACCGACCAAGGAAGTTTTTGCATTTATATACACAAAACAAAACACACAGAACCCCAAACCCCCTCCCCCCGCCCTCCAGCCTCGTCCCCAAACGACGAGGCACAGCTATAGAAATGAAACTGTACCCAACTGGTACCGAGCCTAGGATAATGATACCCCATACCCAGTATTGATACAGAGTGGTGCCCATAGGGGGCGCGCGGGCGCTAAAGACCGGTTCCCATCTCCGAAGTTCAACGTCCCAGGCGTGAGCATTTAACTAATAGCACGTGACCTCACCAAAAGCGATCTTCTTGTAGTTATTATAAAACAAAGATGTCAGTAAGATAAAGAAAATAACAAAATAACTTGGTAACACTTCAAAATAAGTGATCCCTGGGTTACTAAAAGTCAATACAATAAAATACTCGAGCGTGCTGATAAACAAGTTTCAGCTTAATAAACTTATGCCTATGTTGCAGTATCCGAACATTACTTATCCTCTAAAGCCTTCAGAAATTCTGTGACGTCCGCTGGGGAGGAAAAAAGATGCAACTGTGTTCCGTGAAGGCAGCGAAGTTTAGCAGGATAAGCGAAGCCTCTGAACATATCGCGAGCGGACAGCGTTCTCCTAACATCGTCGAACTCCCGACGTTTCCTCAGCACTTCAGCAGATACATCCTGAAAGAAACGCAGCTGCGACCCTTCATGGCTGATGTTGCGTTTTTTCCGCGCTGCTTGCAGTATTATCTCCTTATCCGCGTAACGTAAGAAGCGAACCAGAACACTTCGTGGAGCGCGGTTTGCTTCCGAGGCAGAGCCGAGAGATCTATGAGCTCTTTCGATCTCAAAATGTGGATCGGCTGTGAGGTCCAGCCACTTCGGCAACATTCTGGTAAGAAACTGCGCGATAGGTTCAGAGCCCTCAGCCTTCTCAGGGAGGCCCGACGACTCTCAAGTTTTTGCGCCTGCCCCGGTTCTCCAGGTCGTCTACTTTAGCTCGGAGTAATGCTAATTCTTTGTCTTGAGATGTGATTTTTCTCTCATGTGTTAGCATACTCTCCTCAGCGGTGGAGATTCTCGCTTCAGCCTCGGTCAAACGCGACTCGTTTGACGCCACTCTGCCGGATAAGTTAGAAAGGGCTTCCTGTATTGAGGTAACTGAGGTAGAGATATTGTCCAAACGGTTGTCAATTGCACTTAGTCTACCGTCAATATTGCCCAGACTGGTTCCCAGCGAGCGAATTTCGGCCAACATGGCATCCATTGGGTCTGACGAGGCCTCCTCCGTCTCAGCTGGTTTTTTCTTAACGCTTCTGGAGGGCCGGGAGGACGTGAAAAGTGGAAAATCACGCGTTTCTTCGTTCTTCGACATTAATGTTCGATGATGGTACAACACACTTTGAGCATAAAAAGAATTAACCAAAGGTAAATAAAAAAGAAAAGGGAACCAGCACAGAGCTACCAAATTAAGCGGCCATCTTCAGCGAGGTCCCACTAGCGCCCCATACATTTATCTTTTTAAAATATCATGAACATTTTATTGAAGTCATGAAGCTTTTATTGTCATTTACACCATATATATGTGACACAGTACACAGTGACATCACACAACGTTCCTACAGGACCAGGGAGCTACACAGAACATCACAGACATCACAGACTGAAGTCAGTTAGTCTTACACACATAAAGTGTATCTGTACAACCTGCTGTACACAGTGTGAGACACAGGACAAACACACAACAGTACACAAAGCAGCACTGACCAATGTGGACATAATGTTAATGACTGTAAACAATAAGGAGGTTCTTGTAAACATACACATATACACTTAGCATCAGTTAGTGGCAGCACTGAACACTGGTGTGTTAATCAGTGTACACTGTCAGGTGAGTGGTGCTGTAAACATAGCTGTATATTTAATGTGTGTGTGGGGTGTAAATGTGTGTGATGGAGGGAAGAGAGACACCACTGATCTTCTCAGCTGTCCTCACCATCCACTGCAGGGTCTTTTGATACCCCAGGAGGCTCTCGATGGTCCTTCTGTAGAACGTGTTCAGGATGGGGGAAGGTGGATGTGGATGTAGATGTAGATATGCTTTCCTCAGGCTCCGTAATAAGTCGCCTCCTTGCTGGTCTTTCTTGCCGATAGACTGGTGTTGAGTGACCAGGTGAAGTTCTCCACCAGGTGAACACCAAGGAATTTGGTGCTGTCCATCGAGGTTTAGTGGAGAAGGGTCGCCCTGTGCTCTCCTAAAGTCAACACCCATCTCTGAGTACTGAAGCGTGTCTTATTCACGTGTTATACGCACAGATCGGTTCTGATAGAAAATTCTTTATTTATTTATTTATTTACACAGTTCACTGCCTGCCTCTCATCATGTAGCTCTGAGTTATCTGCTGATCACTGAAGTCTTATTTAGAAATGTAAATTAACATCAGATAAAAGTTGAATCTCGGGTCCAAAAACGATAATGATCCAAAGAATTATAGAAATGTTCCACAGCAAGTTTCTGGTTTAATCTGTAAAGTCAGATAAGATTTTTGTTTTGTTTTTTTATTAACGAGTCACATGACACTGGGGAGAGAAAATGGCTAATCGGGCCTAATATGTATATTTACACTTACTTTTGTGGCCAGCGGTTTAGACATTAATGGCTGTGTGTTGAGTTATTTTGAGGTGACAGTAAATGTACACAGTTATATAAGCTGAACACTTCCTACTTTACACTAGAACACAGGGTCATTGCTTCAGTGTTGTCACGTGAAAATATATAATAAAATATTTACATAAGGGGGGTCACGGTGTCTTAGTGGTTAGCACGTTCACCTCACACCTCCAGGGTTGGGGGTTCGATTCCCACCTCCACCTTGTGTGTGTGGAGTTTGCATGTTCTCCCCGTGCCTCGGGGGTTTCCTCCGGGTACTCCGGTTTCCTCCCCCGGTCCAAAGACATGCATGGTAGGTTGATTGGCATCTCTGGAAAATTGTCCCTAGTGTGTGATTGCGTGAGTGAATGAGAGTGTGTGTGTGTGTGCCCTGTGATGGGTTGGCACTCCGTCCAGGGTGTATCCTGCCTTGATGCCCGATGACGCCTGAGATAGACACAGGCTCCCCGTGACCCGAGGTAGTTCAGATAAGCGGTAGAAGATGAGGGGTGCACTTACTTCTGTCAGATACTGTATGTACAGTATATATATATATATATATATATATATATGTGTGTGTATATATAAATAAAATCTACAACACACCAATCACAGTAGTACTTCAGTAGCTGAAGTGTGTTTTCCACTTATTATTATCTCCACACAAAGAATATTTTTATCTGTGTTTTTGGTTGTAAACATGAAACTAATCCGTCACACAGTGGTGTCCAATTTAACGCTGAAGGTTTCTGTTCTAACATCTTGCTCAGTTTTTTATCCATAATAAACCTGTATGTCCACTTTTGATTTCTCTGATGCGGTCCCATGTCCCAGTAGACGCCACTCCCTCAGAGTTTAAATAGAGCGACTCGACCGGGATCTACATCATTCACCTCACACTCAACCTTACGGTACGTCTCATCAGGTACTTAAACCTTTGTTTCTTTTAGATTTCATTTAAAGATGGAATAATAATAATAATTATTATTATTAATTAATTAAATGTAATTACATTTGGAGAATTATGATTATTATTGTTGTTATTATTATTATTATTATTATTATTAATTAATTAAATGTAATTACATTTGGATAATTATGATTATGATTATTGTTATTATTATTATTATTAATTAATTAAATGTAATTACATTTGGATAATTATGATTATTATTATTATTATTTTCTTTACTAATTATTAGGAAAGGGTTGAGTTCTATGAAGCGTATTAATACTGTATAAATCTGTAATCCTGTAATCATCAGTGTTTGTTCTCAGACATGATGGAGTCCAGACTGATGGTGCTGCTTGTGTTCTTCTACTCTGTTGCTCGTGTCACCGAAGCCCAGCTGCAGCCAGTGACAACAACAACTGTAAGACAAACCTAAAACTCAGCTCATACTGTGTACTTTAACCTACTTTAGGATGTTATAATGGCTCACTGCATACAGAGGACAGGAGGATCATGATGCTACGTTTTCTTTCTTCTGATCTGCAGAGCTCCATCAATACGACCACCTGCGGCACCACTAAGCTGTGTGTGTTTAGTACGCCTAACTGTAACCTTACAGGAAACTCCAGCTGTTTTTACAGCTCTGCTCAGTACAGTAACGGTGCACTGACTGTGGAAATGTCCGGCACCACCTCAGGATATGTGGCACTGGCACTCACACCCACTACCAGCCCACTGAACACTGTAGTAAGTAATGTATTGTTTATAAAAGCTATTTTACAGTGGTTAAGGTGTTGGATTACCGCTCAGGAGGTTGTGGGTTCGATTCCTATGTCCGGGCTGCTACTGCCGGGCCCCTAAGCAAGGCCTTTAACACTCGGTTGTATTAAAATAAATAGACAAACATTTGAGTGTCTCTGAAAGGGGGTGGAACGAGGGGGTAAATACTGGTAATAGAAGTGATCTGTGATGGTCTCGTACATGTATTAGTCCATTACAGACAAACGGCTATAAATATTAAAAATCCATTTTATTCCGGCGCTGTCTGGCTCTCATTCCTGTTAGAAGTGATGGCAGAGAAACAGTTGTTGCTCCTCTTGGTTTCATATCTGCGTACACAAAACTATTCATATCACAAAAGCAGTTTAAAAAAACTCATGTAAACACCACTAGGGGGCGGTAGTTCATAAACTGCTGGATTTAATGGACCAGGACAGAAAATTGTAACCAGCCATTTGATGGTTTTTCTTTCTTTCTTTCTTTCTTTTCGAGATCGTGTGTGTGTGTGTGTGTGTATATATATATATATATTCAAATAAAATCTGCCATTTTATATTTAGAGCTAAAACAAACAGCTTCCTGTCCCCTTTGTTGTCCCTGTATAGAATATGTAATAACAGTCATAACTCCACCTAGTGTCATTATAAACAATGTGGAACAACAGCCATGATTCACCTCAGAAATGCACGCCTGTTTGTGTTCGGAGTGTTTATTGTGTCGTCTCACGGTGTTTGTGCTGAAAAGCCAGACGTTAAACACACAGTAAACTGGTCAAACTGGTCGACCATCTCTGAGCACCGGCAGAACGGCTTCTGCTGATATTAGATGGTTATTTCTCATAACAACATCACGGTGATGTAACGGCTCACCATGCAGCCGTTTCGTGATCAGTATAACTGAAGATTTAGGAACTGAATGGAATTTACTTTGACCAATGTGAGTAATTCTTCTTTTCAGGGGACCGCTGTGTTCGTCTGTGGCAACAATAACGCCAGCCCCTTCTTCGAAACAGCTTCTCAGGCCGGCGTAGTGCTGACTCCTGCTATCCTGGTATGATACTGACAGATGTTTGCTGGATTTTTGTCTATAAAAGCTGAAACATAAATAAAGAATAAACTGATGACTTTTATACAGAATGATAAATAAATGTGTAACTCTGAATGTTCTGACAGAGAACATCTCTGACCCTAATGTCACTTTCTGTCTCTCTTCATAGAACCTCATAAATATCTCCAATGTTCAGGGTTTAGTAACGAATTCCTCAAGTCTTATTCAATGTACCTTTAATGTCGGCGTCAACACCTCCGCCTTAAATGTCATCATCTCGGCAAATGTTCAGCTGCCTTCTATTATCTCCATCCTTACTGGAAGCACAAACGGTGAGCTTTCACACCAGTATATCACATGTATCAGAGGCTTTCCAAAAGCTCTACAAAAGCACATCATGACTGCACAAACTGACCCAAAGTGCAGAGATTAGAGTGTTCAGTAAAGGTTCTCTGTTCCAATCCCACAGGAACATCACTGGGAAATGCAACCACGGTGTTCAGCTCCAGCGAAACGTTAGACCTGGCAAATCCCGCGAGCAACGCTCCATGGGTATTTAATGTTACTCAACACTGTTTACCACCACACCTGTGTTGTGTGTCATTATCCTAATGATACTGATGCTTCCTGAGCTAATATTGGTGTATTGTCTGATTATTAATCCTCAGATCACTATCACTCGTGTGGGTTGTGGCACCACTAAGCTGTGTGTGTCCAGTACGCCTAACTGCAACCTTACAGGAAACTCCAACTGTTTCTTCTCTTCAGTTCAATTAATTAACCAAAATTTCACCTTTCAACTCAGCGGCACAACAACAGGATACGTGGCACTGGGACTTTCTACAGTGGTAAATATAATATTAAATAGTTTTTCAGTGCAGTTTGAGTTTTAATCGAACTGGAAAGTCCAGCAACTGTTTCCAGTTAAAAACTTTTACTGTTATGTTTTTAATAACCAACAGACATTCAATTACGTGTGTGTGTGTGTGTGTGTGTGTGTTTAAGGGATTTTCTGCTGTATTTATCTGTGGTAGTATCAGCAGTAACTTCCTCTTCACACCAGCTACTCTCCTCGGCACGAATTTGCTCCCTGTTAATTTGGTAAGACACAAAACTCTTAAACTCCTGGTGTGTAAAATGAAGGGCAGGAACTCACACCAGTTTCTCTTGTTCTACAGAACACCGTGTACAGTGTTCAAGGTGCTGTATCACAAAACCTTGTTCAGTGTGTGTTCAACACCAGCAGCATTCTGACTGTCCAGAGCCTCAAAAGTGCAAACACCTCGTACAGCGTCAGCATCATGAACGGCAGCCTCGAGGGTGAGCTTTGGCTGCGACTTCCTGCTTATTTGAGAAAGTGATAATGAGACGGTGGAGTGTTCAGTAAATGTTGTCTGTTCCAATCCCACAGGATCATCACTGGGAACTCCAACCACAGTGTTCAGCTCCAACGGATTGTTAGACCTGACAAATCCCGCGAGCAACGTTGTACCCACAGTGTTGGTACTGAACGCTATCACTCCCACAGCCAGCGTCTCTCCTCCTGTTTGGAATCACACTGACTTAACGCTGCTTTTCTTTTACCCTTCAGCTGAACATCGATCGTACCGGGTGTGACGGCGGTAAGCTGTGTGTGGGAAGTGATAATACTTGCAATCTTACAGGAAACTCCAGCTGCTTTTTCGGCTCCATCCAACTGAATGACCAAACTCTGTCTATCTCCCTGAGCGGGACGACGACAGGCTACGTGGCTCTGGGACTCGCTACACTGGTTATTTATTCTAATTTAACTTTATATTGCTATTTAACACCAAAACTGTCCTGTTGTTTCTGTCCAGACGTTTATAAGGAAGTTTATCAGGTGTCTATTTTAATGTTTGTGTGTGATTTTGTTTTAAGGGAAACACTGTGGTGTTCGTCTGTGGTAACAACAGCGATGGTGTTACTAACTTCTTCTTTACAACCGCTACTACAGTCGGCTCAACGCTGCTCCCTGTTAATGTGGTAAGACTTAACACTGTTAACTCAGTCCTGTGTGAGATGACCGAGGCGTTAGGGTAAGGCAGGAGTTGACACGAGTCGGTTCTTTGTTCCTCCAGAGCGCCGTCTCCAATGTTCAAGGTGTTGTAGCACAGAATCCCAACCTTGTTCAGTGTGTGTTCAACACCAGCAGCAGTGTGAACATCACCAGCGTCAGAGGAGGAAACACCTTCAGAGTCTTCCTCATGAACGGAACCACCAACGGTGAGCTTCTGTTTTCTCTGATGTAAAGAACATCGTGACCGTTAAAGCGGTCTGTAATTCCTACAAAAGTCTGCTGATTTTATGATGGAACATTTGTGAGATATTAATGAGTTCATCATGAACTACAGAACGTTTGGGATTAACACAGTAACATAAATCTGTCCACTGTCATTGTACAGGAAATCAACTGGGATCTGCAAATATCCTGTTTGACTCTGTACAAGCATTAAACCTGAACAGCAGCCCAACCATCACGGCTCACGGTAAACACACACACACACACACACACACACACACACACACACACACACACACACACACTACACCAGGCTCTTACAGATACACTGCTCCTTAACCTGTAATAAAGCAACACACTGTTTTATAGACTTTATCTTCTATTTCATATGAATTGTGCACACTAACATCTCTCTCCCCCTCTCTCCCTCCCCCCTCTCTCTCCCCTCCCCCCTCTCTCCCCCCTCTCCCCCCCTCTCCCCCTCTCTCTCTCCCCCCTGCCCCCCCTTCCCCCCTCCCCCCCCCTCTCTCTCCCCCACAGTGTTTGCTGTACTGCTCAGTGCCCTGACTCTCTGTGCCCTATATTAATCCTAGGCACTGTGATGATTAGTGAGGTTATAAACATATGAAGCCATCCTTAGTTGGCTGAACATGAAGAAAATGACTGTATAACTTTTACATGTATCTAATTTGCATATCTTCTTTGTGGTAAATGTAGTTTTAAATGTAAGAGACAGATGTAAAGGATTGATTAACGTTTACTTGATCATTTTCATTTGTTTCTGAATCGATAATGAAAACTGTTTTCACTTCATCAAGCTAATAAAAATAAAACTACTTCAATAAAAGGTTCCTCCAGCTGTTCTTGTTCTTCCAGCTGTTCAGGATGTTCAGGATGTTCAGAGCCGATCATTCCGGGACGAACTTCCTGACGCAACCTTTTTTTTTAATCCAGGCTCAAGAACAAACACTCCTCAGATCATTACATTCTTGGTTAATTGCTTTTTTGTACATTACACTAACGTGTTATTATTACGACAAAGAAACAGAGATCTAGTTATTGCATAAGTATTCACGCCCTCTGCTGTGAAACCCCTAAATAAGGTGTGAAGAACCACCTGTGTGATCTGTCACATGATGTCAGCATAAATACACCAGGTCTGAAAGGCCCCTGAGTCTGTAACACTTCTATGAAAGCAACATGAAGACCTAGGAGAAGGATGGGTGAAGAACACCATCCCCTGAGTGAGGTACTGTATGGTGGCACCAGCATCATGCTGTGGGGAGGCTTTTAATTGTCAAGGACCGGAAATCTGGTCAGTGTTCAGATGTCACTGATGTCACGAGATACAGGGAAGTTCTTGATGAAAACCTGTTTCAATCTATTAAAGCTTAGATTGCGAAACATGTTTACCTTCCACCAGGACAATGATCCTAAACAAACTTCTAAAGCTTGAAGTAATTATACTGACGTACGTGTCCTTTAGTGACACGTGTTTTCGGAGTGCGTAGGAAACCTTTCCCCAACTAGGATGCGTCCGAGTTTGCACGGGTTAGTGTTGTAGTCCCTCGGTCTTCTAACAAAGGATCCTCTTCAAGTTCTTCTCCCTAATCTATTGTTTGTATCTTTAGATGAAGGAGTCAGACTTAGACCTTCTTGTGTTTTCAGGATCCTCACAATGGGAGGCCTTGTTTTTATTAAAAGCAGTGTAATACAGATAAATGTGTGTAATATATATAACAGTCTCCAGGTGTAAGCCTGCGTTTGTTCTCCTGATGCACCTTCTATCAGCAATAACATCCTGAGAAGTTTCTTCAAGTTTATGGCTGATTGTGTTCTTATGCTGCTGACACAAAACCTTGTGATTTCCTTTTAAGCTTTCACTGTTACTCTCTGTCTTAATATCTCAACATACTAATGAACATTACATCATTTCCTAATCATACAAATGATTATATAAATTTATATAAAATGAAAAAGAAAACTTAGAACGATTCAGCAAGATGATGGGTCTTTATCCAACTGTCTAGGTACAGTGTCTGTTCCTCCTGTTGTTGTATCAGCTTCCTTCTGGATCTCTTCTTCTTTACAGTTTTAATCAGATACATTCACTTTCTTTATTTCATACAACAGTGTCCACATTTCCTTTAGTTTATTTTCCATAACTTCCTTCTTCCTTGTTTTGTGTCTTTGTTGTCTTTTATTTGGTTTTTCTGGTTTTGCTGCATTCATTTCACTTTGTTTCCTTATTGTATTGGATGAGATCACATAAAGATAACCGTGTGCACGTTGTATGGTAGTTAATCCACTCCTAACATTGCTATCCACAAGAACGGTTTAAAAAGAAACATGTAAATGTCTTGTAATGTCCTAGTCAAAGCCCAGACATCAATCTAACAGAGAGTCTGTGGCACCGATGAAACCCAACTAAACTGGAGCTGAAGCAGTTGTGCAGGCTGAAAAACAGACAAACACCAAGGGGGGTGAATACTTTTGCAACCTAGGGCTAACCCTAACCCTGTTAATGCTACTGTCTGGACGACTGCTGCTGTGTGAACACTGGCTTCAGGACGCAGGAGATTGTACAGCGTCTGAAGGAGCGTGATGCTGAAGGCTGTGCTGTGAGTTCTCCAGTCAGAGGATACACAAAGGTTTTAAGGTCAAATCCTTATTTACTGCCAACGTGACGGAAACTGATTTTGCAGACGGTTTTATCCGTGACTTGCAGAGCGACTCTGCGTATCGTCTGTTCCAGCTGAATCAGAGGACTCTGGCCCTCAGGTGTGTGATGCAGGTACAGATACAGACACAGACGTAGCTACAACAGACATTCTAGTGATCTATTTCTAAGAAATGTTACAATATTTATTCTACTTCCTGCTTCGACTACACTTATTATTGTTAAGGAGACTGAACATATACACAAGCTGTGTGTTATGTATACTTTAAAATGGCCCGAGTCAGATGAGGACATCACTAATGTTCATGAGTCTATCAGAAGATCTGATCAGGGACAATAAATGTCCAGCTATGTGGAGCCTAAGAACAGGACAGAAAGGTTCATTACTGTTTGTACCTGTGCAAAAAACTATATGATGTTCTGAGTCACATTAATCATGGTCAGATATTTAAATCAAATGATTTTGTTGCTTAAAATACTGTTTAAAACTAATACTATATACTACACCAGACCGCCGATAAAGTCATTAACACTTTATGGTGTGTAAAGACAAGACATAAAGTATTAGCTGTTTAGTGCTTACATCTCTATCGTCGGATGCATTAACACTGGTTGCCTAGGTTACAGACTTAAGATACCGTGAGTAATGCTTTTTTTACCATGAAATTCTGCCTTTTGTTGATTAATAATATAATGTTCAGAGTCTGTAAACATGTGTTGGAGTCATGGGCTGGTCACAGTACGTGTGTTCATACACATATAAAGCTATCATTAATGCATGGAAATAAGAACTGTCAATCAAAGAGAGATGTTAATTTAGACCTCCAGAGACATTTACATAATAAATAATTAGATGTTTTAGGTTTAGATTTTTGTTTTAGATCATATATACAGCCTAGGGTTAGGATTAGGGTTAGGATTAGGGTTAGGATTTAGGGTTAGGATTAGGATTAGGATTTAGGGTTAGGATTGGGGTTAGGGTTAGGATTTAGGGTTAGGGTTAGGACTTAGGGTTAGGATTGGGGTTAGGATTAGGATTAGGGTTAGGACTTAGGGTTAGGGTTAGGGTTAGGACTTAGGGTTAGGACTTAGGGTTAGGGTTAGGATTTAGGGTTAGGATTTAGGGTTAGGATTGGGGTTAGGGTTAGGATTTAGGGTTGGGGTTAGGGTTAAGATTAAGGTTAGGATTAAGTTAAGCTTTAGGGTTAGGATTCGGTCATCAGTCTCTCTCTCTCATCTTCTACCGCTTATCC
>NC_083466.1:537500-540000 GCF_030014155.1 Tachysurus vachellii
AATCAGCATCATCCTTCCCAAGTGTCTGCTTTAACCAAACAATCCATTTGTCTTTTCCTCTGTAGTACAACATCACGTCCACCGACTGTGGAGTCACTAAACTGTGCTGCTCGAATATAACTAATTGTGATCCTTCAGAAAACTCCACCTGATTTTTCACTTCCATTCAACTGAACAGCCAAACTGTGTTCTTCGAGCTCAGTGGCTGGACGTCCGGATACGTGGCACTGGGACTCGCTGCCATTAACCAATCAGAGGTACATGTACATTTAATAATGGAGTATTTAGAAACACATCAGCCCAAGTTACGCTTCCGCTTTCTGTTTTTCTTACAATAATTACAGGTCTTGTTGTGAGCACTTCCCCCAAAAAGCCAAAGCTGTGCTTGACAGCAGTAGCAGCTTAAATATTAGTAGGTTTAAGAGGAAGTAGTTATAGGAGTTGGTGGAGTAATAATACAGTATCCTTTGCCTGAACCTTGTACCTTTTCACGGTAGCGTGTTAGCGATCTAAGCAGTGAGGTAATGTTTGCATGATTGTTTATTGGTCACTAATTACTGTGTTATCCAGCTTTATCCATTAGGTTTGTGTGAAAAAAGGACATAAAGTCTAGTTTGCTGGAAGAAAAGGTGGATAAATAAATAAATAAATAAATAAATATATAACGTTTGCGATCATTCAGCAGAGCTTTCAGAACAGAAGCCTTTCCTCTTTCCGCAGACATACAGTACAAGCAGTGTATATTTGGTTGGTTAACTTCAAAAACAAAGGTGAAGGTACCGTCTGTAAATAGCAGCTAGAAAGCAACTAAGAAAAGGTATTTTCTGTTAAAAATCATGTTACTTCCTGTTTACATTTGAGTTATTTCCTGTCTGTGTTTTAGGGAGGCGATGTGGTGTTTGTCTGCGCCAACAACAACACTGTCTTCGCTAACAGCACTTTCTTTTTTGAAACTGCTTCACAAAATGGCACGAACTTGACCTCCTCTAACGTGGTATGACGTTTCTGTAACGTTATTAACATGTCCAACAAAAAGCGTTACCTTTTATACAGAATGTCATCATAAAGAAGAACAACCAAGTAAATTTCTATCCTGTGTTTCTCTCTCCTCAGTCCACCGTCGACTCTGTTCAAGGTGCTCTAAAATAAAACGATGGCCTTATTCAGTGTTCCTTCAACACCACTGCCAATCTCACCATCAACTCTTTGGGCAACTTGACCTTGAGTAACACAACCACTGTTTACTTGACCATCATGACCGAAAGCACAAACGGTAAACTTTTTATTTTATTTATGGACTGTTATTAGGAGAAACCTTTGCACAAGTAACTTCAGTAACTTCACGTCATCAAGCCATTGGCTTGTAAATCATCTTCCTCACACCGCACAAATCTGAGTGTTTGTGATAAACCGCAGGGCTGTGGCTCCTTTGTAATGTTTCCTGACTCTATTTCTACAGGAACACAACTAGGAGAACCAACCCTGGTATTTAACAGCACCGTAACGTTAGACCTGTCTAATCGCACCAGCCAAATGTCCACACAGAGTCCTGCGACTTCAGCAACTACAGCAAACCGCAGCGACTCGCTAGTCAGCCTCAGCACTCGAGGTAAACACACGTTCTGCTAAATGATATTGTGTAGAAATAGAAATATATATAAATATGGTGTCTCTCTCCTCTCTCTCAGTGTTGGCTGTGATTCTCAGTGCCATGAGTCTCGACTTCATCACTTCACACAGTCCATGAAGTATAAATGTGTGTGTGTGTGTGTGTGAGTGTGTGTGTAAAATATGAAACCACCATTAACCGGCTGAACATGAAGTCAAATCTGGGACCATTTTCAGATAACTAAAAACCATAAAAACTTAACACTCCATTTTGTAAATATTTCACACGTTTCTCAGCTTTAACTCAAATTTAAAAACACCTTTGAAGAATGAAAAAATAAATAAAAAACAATAAAAAAAGGAAAATGAAAATAAATGACTGTCTTGTAATCACTTTTTTTTATCTGTAAAACTTTCATTATAAAGCAAATTTCTTGCTTCATTAAAGTTTGTTACTTCCTGCTTTCAGTTGTTTGTGAATTTGATTCTTTAGGTTCTCAAACTCAATTTTATATATAAATGTGGATCAAATTTTAAAACACTGTTGCAGTCTTCCTAATCCTAACTCTAATCCTAATCCTAATCCTAACTCTAATCCTAATCCTAACTATAATCCTAATCCTAATCCTAACTCTAACCCTAATCCTAACTCTAATCCTAATCCTAACTCTAATCAATCATAACTCTAATCCTAATCCTAATCCTAACTCTAATCCTAATCCTAACTATAATCCTAATCCTAATCCTAATCCTAACTCTAATCCTAATCCTAACTCTAATCCTAATCCTAATCCTAACTCTAATCCTAATCCTAACTATAATCCTAATCCTAATCCTAACTCTAATCCTAATCCTAACTCTAATCAATCCTAACTCTAATCCTAATCCTAAT
>NC_083466.1:545000-550000 GCF_030014155.1 Tachysurus vachellii
TTAGACGCCTTTTCCACCGGGGCTGGAAATGATATGTTTATAGTTTATAACTTTATGTATACATATACACACGTTTTGTGAATTTAATCTAAATAATGTAAAGCTTCAGTGCTATTAGTACAGAAGCTGTAGATGGTGTGTGTGTGTGTGTGTGTGTGTGTTTGTGTTTACGTTTCCCATCATCCACCATCTTCTTGGTGCCGCAGTGAGTTTCAGAGGAACAAATCTGCGAAGAATAAAAACAAAATAAACCCTGTAGATGTTCCGTACCACACACTGTTCACTATCATGTGCACAAATCTAGCGAGTGCTAAAGCTAACCTAGCAAATTAAAGCTAATTTAACAAGTGAAGTCAAGCTAGTAACTATAGCAAACTAGCCAAAATAAAAGAAAGCAAATGAACAAAAGTAAACAAGCAAACAAGACAAATAACAAGCAAACGTCATAACGTGACGTGTTACGCTGCCACATCGACCACTACATAGTGCATAAACACACAGTACGGTATAAAGGCCTAGTGTCACAGTGACATATACAGAATACCCACAATGCAATGTGTGGTCATTAACAGATAACTGTGTGGTTTGGGACACGCCCACAGTGAGGTAGGAGTGGTTTCTTTTGTAGACATACGTTGTCTTTACATGGTGTGAGTGTGTGTGTGTGTGTGTGTGTGTGTGTGTGTGTGAGAGAGAGAGAGAGACAGAGAAGGAGGAGAGCGACATGACCCAAATACAGAATAATGACTTTATACATGCTGAAATATCTCTGAGCCTTCACTCACTCACTCATTCACTCATCTTCTACCTCTTATCCGAACTACCTCGGGTCACGGGGAGCCTGTGCCTATCTCAGGCGTCATCGGGCATCAAGGCAGGATACACCCTGGACGGAGTGCCAACCCATCGCAGGGCACACACACACACACACACACTCATTCACTCACGCAATCACACACTACGGACAATTTTCCAGAGATGCCAATCAACCTACCATGCATGTCTTTGGACCGGGGGAGGAAACCGGAGTACCCGGAGGAGGAAACCGGAGTACCCGGAGGAAACCCCCGAGGCACGGGGAGAACATGCAAACTCCACACACACAAGGTGGAGGCGGGAATCGAACCCCCAACCCTGGAGGTGTGAGGTGAACGTGCTAACCACTAAGACACCGTGACCCCCATATATATATATTATATATAACTATCTTTTGACCTTCTAAATGAAATGAGGTGTCGTGTGTCGTGAGTCGTGTGTCGTGAGTCGTGTGTCGTGAGTCGTGAGTCGTGAGTCGTGTGTCGTGAGTCGTGTGTCGTGTGTCATGTGTCATGTGTCGTGTGTCATGTGACGTGTGTCGTGAGTCGTGTGTCGTGTGTCATGTGTCGTGTCGTGTGTCATGTGACGTGAGTCGTGAGTCGTGTGTCGTGTGTCGTGAGTCATGTGTCGTGAGTCGTGTGTCATGTGACGTGTGTTGTGTGTCGCTAACTAAATTGTTGTGATTGTTGTAGATGGGACTAGAATTAGCTCCTTTTTGTATAATAATAAATAAATAAGACTGGAATTAAATAGAGGAAATGAGAGCAACAGAGCTAATCCAGAAAAAAACATCACACACACACACACACACACACACACACACACACACTCCATCTGCTAATTATCCAAGCTCATTTCAGCAAGGTCAAGCCGCCTGGGAGCAGCTGAGTAAGTGGTAAAGAGGCAGGAGAGCTGAAGCTAATTAAATATCCTCTTAATCTATTTTAGGTTTAACACGAATCCAAAAGGAGAATCAAACAAGACGCCTCGGGCCTGAATTAAATACACACGTAGTTCTCACTTCACTGCTAAATGTAGTTTGATCCACCAAGACCATCCTTGTTGTGTATTTTTACACCACAGTGATGTAGTAACACTTAATACACTTACATTAATTATTTATAAAAGAACAACATGATTAATAAAGAGGAAGTCAGAGAAAGACGTGAGATACAAACTCATGTTCCATCATCTCGTCTTATTCAGCAGCTTCACCTCTGACTTTTACAAAGCTCTGACACTGGAGACTCCTTCATCCATCTCCTTACACAACAATGTGTAGCGCTGACTGTATTTACACGTGTGAATGAGCTGTTACTATGGAAACGGTAAGGTAATACAACTCTAAAGTTATTTCCATGGATTTAATTACACTTAACGTGGGGACTAAATACAGATCTACAGAAACACACACAATATAAACATGGACACACACTAAAGGTTACTGTAGGTCACCAGAACTGTAGAGCAAAACACTAAATCCAACACTCACCTCACTCATCGTCGCTCCTTAACGCAGGGATCAGGTTATTAAACAACAGGATGAAATGGAAGGCAGAAGAACTCACACCTTCACAGCTGATGTCCTGTGTGTGTGTGTGTGTGTGTGTGAGAGAGAGAGAGAGAGCTGATATTCCGAGAGGATAAACATACTCTTCATCATGAAACAGACACCCCCTTTTCTCTTCTCACACTCCTCCTATTCCCTCTCCCTTCCTACGCAGTCACCGTGTGTGTGTGTGTGTGTGTGTGTGTGTGTTATGCTCGTTGATGATACATGATTCACACTTTGACATCTTGATTTTGTCTGCATTGTATTACAAGGACAAATGTCAGGAATAATCTGATATCTCTGTGAGACTCCACCATCTCCACAACTGCTCCTCATCATCACAACAGACAAACTTCTTCTCTCGGATGGTGGTGGTGATGATGATGATGATGATTGACAGAGCAATTTATCACATCACCCAGTTGTTCAGTTTAATTGAGCTTGAGACTGTGAAGACGAGAAGATTTGCAGTATCTTCATCCTGATCTAACCATTCAGTTCACCCTGTAGATGGGGGCGGGGTCTATCTGGAAGAGGCCACACCCACAAAAGGGTTTCAGCATAGGATCGTTAAAAGAAGAAGTAACCTTCCAGTTCCAAGTCCATGTGTTTTATTAGGACCGAACCACTTACACATTAAACATCAACCTTCATTTGCAGACGTCTGAATATCCCTCAGTTTATTATTTATAAATAATAAATAAATAATAAGTTTAACTAAATAACTTAACATAAAGGACAGTGTTAATATAACAACACCACATATTTCTCACTGATTCCAGGCAGAAATGCTGTCAGTAACAGATACATGTCCGTCTCTGTCCTCAGAGCTACTGCAGTGAGACGTGGACAAACCCGGCCAGGACGAGGACACCGACAGGACGCTCGGCTGTGTGTGTGAAATCCTGTCCCTCGTCTCTTCATGTGTTTGCTGTGGTGTGTTCAGAGACTCCTGGAGGTTTTTAGACAACATGATAAGAAAGTGTCAAATGAAAACTGTGTGAATGTCCGTTCATATCAGACCAACTTGACTGGACGCAGAGTCTCTCCACACGTGACTCGTCTGTCCTCCTATGGTATAAACCCTCACCCTTCTCCGGATCCTCCTCCTCCTCCTTCCTCTTTGCTCCCATACATACTTCATCATTGCGTACGCCGCCACACTCAGCACCACAACGGCACCACAAGTCAGGAGGAGCGTCCCTGTGAGCAGCATGTGTGATGAGGCCAAGCACAGCAGCACCGTGGCACCACCGAGCATCAGCGCCAAGCCGACAGCTAGCAGCAGAGAGGGATCCGAACTTCCACCGCTGCGCAGCTGAGCAATGCGCCTCCGACTGCGCACGCAGCCCATGTCCTGCACAGCCGAGCTAAGCAGCTGCTTCAGCACGAGTACGAGGGCCAGGATACAGAGGGTGGAGCCAACAACGAGGCGCCATACAGCCGAGGAAGGTTCTGCGGAGCCGGCTGAAGACAGGAGCACCACGCCGCCTGTCCCCAGCCCGAGCACCAGGGCAACAGACGAGGTGTAGCAGAGCAGAGAGATGCACGGCTCACCAAACCACCACAGCTCCACCTGATCCTCGACATCCTGCTGCAGGAACATGAGGCCAGACATCTTCTCACAGGCTCACACACCTCAGACTGTGGGATGAGGAGCAGACGTGAGAGTAGAGAGTTAGTCATGAGGTCATCCTGCACTTCAATTAACATTTATTATTATCATTTTTAACATGTTATAGAAAGATGTTTCATGATGAAACAGGGTTAAGGTTCAAGCCCATATACGTAGAGATGTTTTAATCCTCAGCATTTTACTACCAATAAAATATTTTTATTTAGTAAAGAACATCATTAATAGGTACATTAATGTTGTAGAACTTCCATGAATCATGTTCCTGCCATCACTTACGTTATAGCAAGTCGATCCCTCACAAGACTCCCTAAAACAAACCTCAGCTTGTCATGTTAGTGAGATGTTCTCACTTTATCTCTGACTGCTACACAGCTCTGACACTGGAGACTCCTTCACCTTCATCTTACATAAATCACAGTATATATTAATAATATTAGCATATTAACGATTACACCTTTTTGAATCCCTTTGCTGTTACCATAGAAACGATAATGCACGAGAGCTCCTTCTAACCAATCAGGATGAAGCCCCCAAAGATACAGTGATAAACTTACAGCTTGATTTCTTATGATAGTGTCTCCTCACCTTCTGACGTCCTATCTTCAGATTAATCATTCGTCCCAGTCCGTGTCCTCCTCGTTAGAATCCGAGACATTTCCTCACGTTGGGATTTTATCAGTCAGGTGTTTCATCTAAATTCCTCTTTTTATATATTAAGTCTAATAAAAATTAAATGCACTTTATATAAGCTGAATTATTTATTAGTTTCAATTCAGAGTTAACACGCATCTGATCCTGCTTCTGGACCATCCATGATATATGTCACTGTCTCTGTCTCTTGGTCCATGAACAGTGAAGACACACACACACATACACACACACACACAGCAGTGAGGTCTGACAGGGCATTGTAGGGGACACAATAGAGCACGTGGCAGAAGACCCTGTGTTGTGGATTGGACTCAGTGTCACACTGTGTACATAAAGGCTGTTCTG
>NC_083466.1:555000-562500 GCF_030014155.1 Tachysurus vachellii
TGTCTACTTGCTTCCAAAAGTAACACCTTCCCTTATGTCCACTCGCCTCCAAAAAGCACCGGCCTTTGCCAATACTTGCATCGTCAAAGCCAACATCAAAGTTTGTCGTGATGAACTTTACAAATCTAGTTTATACTTACATTTATATTTAAGGCGTTTAGCAGACGCTCTTATCCAGAACAACTTACATTTATCTCATTTATACATCTGAGAAATTGAGGGTTAAAGGCCTTGCCCTTAAACAGAGACACCATGGGTCCATTTCTTTTGGTTAATTATTGGGAGTTCATCATTAAAATTTCACTTACAGATAAAGATGAATCTCCCAAAAATACACACAAGGTTTATAAAGAATCTGACAAACTGACAAACCCTCTGCATCTCTTTCTGCTTCTCCTTATCCATGGCTTTGATCTTCAGCTTCAGCTGGGAGATGGTGAGCTCCAGCTGAGTGCTCTTCTTATGGAACTGATCCAGTTCAGCCTCCATCTGAATCAACAACAACCTCTGATCAGATTCCTCTTAAACACACTGAGCAGAAACTAGATATATAGCCAAACTTAGGTTAAAGAACGTTACACACCTAATAAAGCTAAAGATCTGCATCAGGTCCAAGACACAGTTGGTATATTAGAGGATTATATGGTATGTAATGTACAGGGTATAAATCTACACTCCTCACCTCATGGACCTGCTCCTTCATCTCCTTCACCTCATTCTCACGTGGCTCGATTTGCTTCTTTAGCTCATTGACCTTGTAATCCAGCACAAACTTGAACTTCTCCAGCTCCTCGTTCTTCTTCTTAAGGTCATAGATGCGGTTTTCCTGCGGAGAAGAGATCAGACGTCGCTCTGATTACCCTTGTGCAGTCAGTCTGTCTTAATTAATGTCTCTATTACACCAGAGAACATTTCATGTAGAGAAAGACTCCACCTTGTCCTGGATGGTCTCGTCTCTCTCCTGGATCTCTCTCTTCAGTCCCATGATGTCCTTCTCCAGAGCCCTGATGACTCCATGGAGCTTCTGCTGCTCCACCTTCAGCTTCTCGATGTCCAGGTTGCGGTCGTCGATCTCCTTCTGCAGGCTGGTGAACTGCAGACACACGTACACACGTTAATCCGTCAGAACATGGAGCGCCTGAGTGAGACCTCTGGATGGAGTGACATGTTAGTGCAGCTCAACACCTTCTTCTTCATGACTCTCGTCTCTCCGCCGAGCTTCAAGTTGGTCTCCTTTTCCTCCCAGAGTTTGCGTTCGTATTTGACTCGGATGTCGTGGAGCTCGAGGTCGCCGTCTTCCTCGATCTGTGTCTTTATTTCCTCAAACTCTCGTAACTGCTGCTGAGACGCGTCCTGACACTGACCATGAGAGATACAAAGAGACGTGTAAATATGAAGAATCTGCAGATAACAACGTGGGTGTGGTCAGGGGCGGAGCCAGGTCCAGGTTCCTCACCTGGTCCAGCTCGAACAACTTCTCCTGCAGCTTGGACTCGTAAAACTGCGTCATGTCCTCCAGGGCACGCACTTGTCCATCCTCTAGATTCTGCAGCTTCACCTCATAGCTCTCCTGCATCCGCCGCAATTTCAGCTGCATCTCCTGCTGCTTCTCGTACTCCAGCATCAGCTTTTGGTTGTTGGTGGATTCTGAGAAGAAAGTCATACAGACTTGGTGTACAGAGTGTTATAATACAGCAGGTAAAGGGGCGGAGCCATCAGATTTGTTGTTGTGTGAGAAACATTCTGTTGGGAACCTTTAAGAGTTCCTTCAGAGGTCCAAGCTAAGAATCCTAGTTAGCATCCTTTATTATCCTGAATATGGTTAGATCATTGAAGGACAGAGAAGAGAAGAAGGTCGACATCACAGTAAAGTGTAAATACGGTGCTGTAGTGAGAGCAGTGTGAGATTTATAAGCTGATGGTATTTACCCAGATCCTGCAGCTCTTTAGCGTGGCTCTCTGTAATATCCTTTAGCGCCACCTGGTGTGTGATCTCCTGCTTCTCCTTCTCTGATTCCAGCACCTGAAGTGGTGTGAGATACAGAACCTATAACTGCAGTCTTATTTATTAGACTGATTAAAATAGATTTTGGTGTTTTTTTCTGAGTGCAGATGCTCTGACCTGGTTTTGGTTTGTAAGTGACTCTATCTGCTGGATGAACTTCTCAGTGAGCTCCTTGATCTTCTCGTTGTAGTTCATGTCTTTAAGACGCAGCTGGTACTCGTTCTCCATCTTCAGCTCTTCTACACGGGTCTTAAGTTCCATCGTGATTTGGTTCTAGATGGTGACAGATGTTTATCACAGTAAACTGCAGCATGTTGTGGGAGATTTACATTGTACATGTGAGTTAATATGATGTCATGGTGAGCTCTTTTCTCCCCCTGTTTAAGAATAAATGACGCATGAGGGATAAATGAAGTCCTTCTTATCCATCAGACTTAGATTAGATCAGATTAGATGTGAAAAATCATCAGCACGTGTCACACATTTGATAGGATGTTGTGTAGAATATGTCGCTCAGGTTATTACCTTCTCCTCCAGATCAGACCTGGTGATGAGGATCTCCTCGGCATAGCTTATCGCTTTGTCCCTCTTCAGCCCTCGTCCTTCCTGCTCAGTGATTTTAAAGATGAAGATACAGCCATCTTCTGAAGCGCTCAGCAGGAACTGATCATCGAACGTGATCACCATCTGTGGAGGTGAGAGAGGAGGAAAACGCTTTCTCAGTAGCGATAGTAGGAATTATTGTACCATCTTCTCAACTGATCCGGTGAAGTTCTATATGTATGGAAGGAGTCTCCAGTGACAGTGCTTTGTATATATATATATATATCAGAGGTAGAACTGAAACCTTCAATTTCACCACAGAGGAGTTTACACATTGCTCTGGTGCTCATGTTCTTGGTGTCGCTGCACAGGTACCCAGGATCCTGAGCTCAGGAGGTCAGAGATCCTGAAGATGGACTTCAAAACCCTGGTTGAGACGGTTCGCATCACATCGCCCACGGCAACGATCATCCTGTCTGGACCGCTTCCTACGTACCATACCTCGTCCTATAGAAACTGTGTCTGTTCCCCGAGCAGTGAGATCCAGAAGTAAAGGCATGAGAAGTTCTCTAAATAATCTGACTGTGATTAGAGCAGAAAAATGCCAAAGAAACAGTTTGGGCTTCTGAACATGAGATCACACAAAGCTCTTATTGTAAATGAGATCATCTCAGACAACATCTTACTGCAGTCTGTCTTACTGACTCTAAATGAGTCTCTACACCATCAGGATATATCTATAAGCATGAGCCTCGTCAGACTGGTGGTGGAGGTGGTGTAAACACTATCTTTAGTCATTTCCTTACTGTTGATAGTAAGTAAAATAGTTGATGTTTAACATGTAAGAGCATCTTGTGACCCAGTGTCACCTAAAGCTCTACACACACAACTACAGTGCTTTACACGTACAGGACAGGAAGAGTTAGATAAACTTATTACTTGTTATGAGAGCCATGAGGGCTCCCTCTGCTGGCCTACAGAGGATTTGCTGCACTTGTTGTTGTTTGCCTGGTGTTTTGCCCCTTGCCTGTTTTTGGATATCGCCTAATAAACCAGCATTTGGATGTAACCTGTTTCACGTTTATGACAGATCTGTCAGGTGTGCTGAGTTGGTGGTGCAATGGATTGTGGGAAATGGAGTCCTGATAAAGTGCAGCAAATCCTCTGCAGGCCAGCAGAGGGAGCCCTCATGGTTCTCATAACATTACTACAGCTACATCAACAACTTGTTCACTAGATCTCATCCCAACTAAATTACTGTAGGAAGTGTTACATAAAGCTGGTGAGACTCTTCTTTATATTATTAACTCCTCGTTATCTTTAGGTTACGTCCATAAATCCTTCAAGGTGACAGTTATTAAGCCCCTCATTAAGAAACCCTCATTAAGATCCTAATAAACTACCAAATTACAGACCTATTGAAAACCTTCTGTTTGTGTCTAAAATACTAGAAACGTTTGTGTCTGTTCACCTGAGCTCCTTCTTACAGGAGAACAACATCTCTGAAGAGTTTCAGTCAGATTTCAGGTCCCATCATAGCACAGAAACTGCACTTGTGAAACAGCATTAGAAGGTATGGGATTAGTTTTCACTGTTATGCTGATGATACCGTTACATAGTACATCTGATCAAATTGCTTGTCCCATCCTGAGACATCCAGCTCCAGTTGATTTTGGACCTTCACTGAGATGAGGGCGACTCTGTGAGGATCCTGAGACATCTACAGATGTTCCAGCTCCACTTAGACTTTGCTTCATGATATATTCAGACATACTAAGAGGAGATGTAACTCCATGTGATCTTTGAGGACAACAACCTCCTCATCATTACAACATTTATCAGACTGTATATTTATAATCACACCCCCAGTGTCACCCAGATGAGGATGAGGTTCCCCTTTGTGTCTGGTTCCTCTCAAGGTTCCTTCCTCTTTTTCCTGAGTCACCTCAGACTTGCTCATTGGGGATAAATACATACACATTAGTATATCATCACCACCTCTACACCACACACATACTTTAGTGATGGGAGCACAATGAGCCTGGTACTCGGTCCAGTCCTTCTGCAGAAGTAAAGGGTACTTGATGGCCCTTATGGTGCCGCTGGAGGTCCCGGTGAAGAGAGCTCGACCTGAGCGAGTCATGACGATGGCTGTGTAGATCACGTCATCCGAGGCGACTTCCCTCAGGACCTTAACGCAGAAAATTCGAACACAAGAAGCATTTATTCACATTCAGACAACAGAAAATATGGAGTTGAGCTGCAAGTCCAGAGACAGATAAAAGTGCACTTGGAGTAAAAGCCACGTTCCTTCAAATTATAAAACAAACACATAAAGAAGAAGAAGAAGAAGAAGAAGAACAGGGGGCACAGAAGCTTTTATTATTGTCACATGTACATTACAGCACAGCGGAATTCTTTTCTACACATACCCCAACTGAAGAGGTTGGGGTCAGAGCGCAGGGGCAGCTATGATACAGCACCCCTGGAGCAGGGAGGGTTGAGGGCCTTGCTCAAGGGCCCAGCAGTGGCAGCTTGGCTGTGTGGGGCCTTGAACCCCGATCCTCCGATCAACAACCCAGAGCATTAAGCAGTTGAGCCACCTCTGCCCCAGTTGAGCCCCCACTGCCCCAGTTGAGCCCCCACTGCCCCAGTTACTGAATCAGACAGCTGCAGTGTAAATGAGTGATGACTGATGAAGCCCTTTATTCACTCACCTTGTAGTCCTGGATCTCCTTCAGTGTGCAGTCGTTTCCCACAGCGAGTGTGCTCCTGGTGTTGTGTGAAAACGCTACGCTGGTGTAGCTACACGACTTCAACACGCTCTCGGACTCGCGCTGGCCGCTCAGAGCGTTCCACTCGTACACGGCTCCGTCCATCCCACACGACACCACGCGACTGTCATCAGAGCTCCACACCACCGACCGGACCTGAGCGGACGCAGACGGGGATTCACACTCCTCGGTTTCTTATTTAACACCATGACATCACGTAGTCGTGAAAATATTTTACAGAAGAATGTTTTTACTGACGCTTTTTTATTTGCCACAAGGGGAACTCGAGCTGCACTCACCTTGCCGCTGTGACCTTTCAGATTCAGGATGTTGTCGAAGGTGGTGGTGGAGTAGAGATGAATCACGTTACCGTTGACAGCGGCGAACATGTGACCCCCGTGACTGAACACACACTGACGACACACACACATTGCAAGGGTTCACATTCGATATGTTAACAAAAAGAGAACAGGCAGCGGAGAAGGTGTGAGAAGGTGTGTGTTTATCCAGGCAGGTCGGTTAGGACGCACCTCTCGACAGCAGCGCACAGTGAACTCCTTGAAGGTGCGGATGTCATCGATGAGCAGGTTCATGAGGCGGAGTTTGTCGGAGAAGCCGACCAGGACGAAGAGACCCGACGGGTGCAGGGCCACGCTGTACGACTCCTCCTGGAACTCCTTATACAGCTCCAAAACACTGAGGTAAAAAAATTATATACCTCCATTCAGTGCCAAAACATTCAAGGCACTGTAAAAGTGATGATGATGATGATGATGATGATGGTAGAAACTGCTGGTATTTGTGATGGTATGGTGTATATTACAATAATCCTGTAACATAGACACAAGCACAAGGATACTCGTAAAGGATGCACAGAAGATATATCAGGTGCTCTGACCCGGTCTCATAATTCCAGATGCGTATGGAGTGGTCCATGGAGCAGGTGGCGACGAGTGGCTTGCGGACGCAGACAGACAGACCGGTGATGATCCCAGAGTGAAAAGAGTGGGAAAGAAACTCAAACTGAGCCTGGATACCCTGATAACACACACAATGTACAGACGAGCATCAGTATGAGAGTGAAGTTCACACCTGGGGCACATAAACTCATCACGGTACCTTGCTAATCTCAGCAGAGGCGAGTGCAATGAGGTAGATCTGACCCCTGTCTGTGCTGATGGCCAGAGTCTCCTCTGTTGGGCTGATACACATGGAGGTGATCTCCTGCTGCTCCGCCTGACCTGGCTCATTGCTGCATGGGTCTGGGGGTATCTGAGAGAAACCAAGAAAACATCCTTAACATCCTCAGAGGTACAATTAGTGTTACTGTGAAAATCCGTACTGTCGATATCGATTTCTGGTCTTGTCTCCGCCTCCAGCTTCTCATTGGTTGTTTGCTAACAAATCCACCTTCTGCCTCTTATTATTATATAATATATATTAATATTATTATATCCAATCATTTTTTTTCCTGGATGTTTCAGATATTCTGAGGTTTTGCTTGTGCCTTCTGACGTGGACGCTTCAGTGAGGTATCAGCCTGTAGCAACTCAGACTCGAGCTCCACCCAGTGCTACATGTAGATAAGCTGATCTAGCACTGAGAGGTTCTGGAGGTTCTTCTTAGCTTCCTCAGTTCCCCAGCATCAATTAAACAGAGGACTTGCAATGCCACCTCCGGACTAGCGGACTGCTTTGGCAAAGGAACATCTGTATGAACACAAACTGAGCCTGAACACAGACACAATGGGTGGTTTGATCTCTCCACATGTTGATCCACATGCTAACATTCTCCTTGCCTGTGCTATACAGGGTTAAATCTACCTCGGGGTCTCGAGCACCTAAAGGCCAACCGCACGCCTCTGTTTGTGGTTTTATCAGGTAAATACCATGTAGATTTATTTTGTTAGCATAAAGTATCAGCAGTGACCAGATTCAGTCTGTACTCACCCTTATTTCCCTGATTTGTCTGTAGTTGTTCTTTTCCTCACTTTTCTCAAACAGACACACAGTTCCTGGACCAGCCGAACATGCAAAACCTTTAGAATAAGCTTTGATGACAGTCACTCGCGGCATCGAGGCTGGAGCTGATGGGGTCTCGTCCTCTGTTGGTCTGAGAGGAAACGAAAGCCTCGTAAACATGATGTTGTAATGAATAACTTCATCAATTGCTTCTGGA
>NC_083466.1:567500-575000 GCF_030014155.1 Tachysurus vachellii
AAGTTACAGATTCCCACCAAACGGCCAGAGGATTACTTTGCAGAGATGGCCAAGTCTGATCAGCACATGCAGAAGGTCTGTCTGTCTGTCTGTGTGTGTGGGGGTCGGTCGGTCTGTGTGTGTGCGGGGGTCGGTCGGTCTGTGTGTGTGCGGGGGTCGGTCTGTGTGTGTGCGGGGGTCGGTCTGTGTGTGTGGGTCGGTCGGTCGGTCTGTGTGTGTGTGTGGGTCGGTCGGTCGGTCTGTGTGTGTGGGGGTCGGTCGGTCGGTCTGTGTGTGTGGGGGTCGGTCGGTCGGTCTGTGTGTGTGGGGGTCGGTCTGTGTGTGTGGCGGTCGGTCTGTGTGTGTGGCGGTCGGTCTGTGTGTGTGGGGGTCGGTCGGTCGGTCTGTGTGTGTGGCGGTCGGTCTGTGTGTGTGGCGGTCGGTCGGTCGGTCTGTGTGTGTGGCGGTCGGTCGGTCGGTCTGTGTGTGTGGCGGTCGGTCGGGCGGTCTGTGTGTGTGGGGGTCGGGCGGGCGGTCGGTCTGTGTGTGTGGGGGTCGGGCGGGCGGTCGGTCGGTCTGTGTGTGTGGGGGTCGGGCGGGCGGTCTGTCGGTCTGTGTGTGTGGGGTGCGGGGGGCGGTCGGTCGGTCTGTGTGTGTGGGGGTCGGGCGGTCGGTCTGTGTGTGTGGGGGTCGGTCGGTCTGTGTGTGGGGGTCGGTCTGTGTGTGGGGTCGGTCGGTCTGTGTGTGGGGGTCGGTCGGCCTGTGTGTGTGTGGGGGTCGGTCTGTGTGTGTGGGGGTCGGTCTGTGTGTGTGGGGGTCGGTCTGTGTGTGTGTGGGTCGGTCTGTGTGTGTGTGGGTCGGTCTGTGTGTGTGTGGGTCGGTCGGTCTGTGTGTGTGTGGGTCGGTCGGTCTGTGTGTGTGTGTCGGGCGGTGTGTGTGTGTGTCGGGCGGTGTGTGTGTGTGTCGGGCGGTGTGTGTGTGTGTCGGGCGGTGTGTGTGGGGGTCGGGCGGTGTGTGTGGGGGTCGGGCGGTGTGTGTGGGGGTCGGGCGGTGTGTGTGGCGGTCGGGCGGTGTGTGTGTGGGGGTCGGTCGGGCGGTCGGTCTGTGTGTGTGTGGGTCGGTCGGTCGGTCTGTGTGTGTGGGGGTCGGTCGGTCGGTCTGTGTGTGTGGGGGTCGGTCGGTCGGTCTGTGTGTGTGGGGGTCGGTCGGTGGGTCTGTGTGTGTGGGGGTCGGTCGGTGGGTCTGTGTGTGTGGGGGTCGGTCGGTGGGTCTGTGTGTGTGGGGGTCGGGCGGTCGGTCTGTGTGTGTGGGGGTCGGGCGGTCGGTCTGTGTGTGTGGGGGTCGGGCGGTCGGTCTGTGTGTGTGGGTCGGGCGGTCGGTCTGTGTGTGTGGGGGTCGGGCGGTCGGTCTGTGTGTGTGGGGGTCGGGCGGTCGGTCTGTGTGTGTATCTCAGCGGTCTGTCGCTCTTTCATTCATTTCGTGTGTGTGTGTATATGTGTGTGTATATGTGTGTGTATGAATGTGTGTGTGTGTGTGTGTGTGTGTGTATGTGTGTGTGTAGATCAGGAAGAAGTTGATCCAGAAGCAGATGGCGATGGAGAAATCTGAAAAAGCCAAGAAGCTGAGAGAACAGAGGAAGTTCAGCAAGAAGGTGTTTACTCCAAATATAACTCTCTCTCTCTCTGTGTCTCTCTCTCTCTCTCTCTCTCTCTCTCTCTGGGTCTCTCTCTCTCTCTCTCTCTCTGGGTCTCTCTCTCTCTCTCTCTCTCTCTCTCTCTCTCTCTCTCTGTCTGTGTCTCTCTCTCTCTCTCTGTCTGTCTCTTTCTTTTTTTCTTTCTCTCGTTCATGAATTGTTAGAGCTTTTCTCAGTAATATTAGTGCTGTGGTCACCACCATGTCATCATATTCTTGTGTTTTACTTCCCAGGTTCAGGTCCAGGTTCTGCAGAAGAGACAGAAGGACAAGAAGACCATGTTGACGGCAGTGAAGAAATATCAGAAAGGTCTTGTCTCTCTTCCACTTATCCTCCTCCCCTTTCTCTTGTTTCTGTTTAAACCAGTAGAGTGATGGAGTGTTTATTTAAACAGGTATGAGCGATAAACTGGACTTTCTAGAAGGAGATGATGAGGGGAAGAGAGCAGCAGCTGGAGCTCCGTCTAAACCACACGTTAACAAGAAAGGGTGAGTCACCACAGGAGGAGATGCCGTAACATAACCATGCTGTGAGAGGACAGGTTCAGATTACACGCTCACATCAGAACATATTGAATCTTCAGGAGAGTTTAATGTCACACTGAACATGAAGTTTGTTTTTAGCCCTAATGCTAAGAGGAAGTTCAAGGACTCGAGGTTTGGGTTCGGAGGCAAAAAGAAAGGCACCAAGTGGAACACGAAGGAGAGTCACAACGACGTGTCAGGATTCCGGTCCAAAGTCGCTCACGGCAAAGTGGGCAAGAAATTCAGCAAAGGAGGGAACAAGAACGTAAGGCATCGTTTTCTATTTAATGCACAAAAGTAATGTTTAATGTCTGAGAGAAAAGAATTTGTGTTCATTTAAAATCAAGCAAATAAATAAGTAGATTTATCATTTAGCCTGTTGGTGTGTGTGTGGGTGGGGGGGGTGGGGTAATACTTTTCTCACTACAGTTGATTGCATGTTCAACTTTCTCATTAACATTATGACACGTTACTTTAAAGAGAAGAAAAGAAACTTAGGAGCTTGTGCTGAGCAACACCATGTGATGTCCTGACAATGTATGGGGTTTAGGCAGTTATAACATCTGTATGGCATCTCTATAGACCCTTTATAGCACCTGTCTCGACACTGTATAGCACCTCTATAGACAGCTCTATAGCCCCTCTATAGAGCTCTATAACCCTACAGTGCTGTTACGATGTACTTCTGACTCCTGGTTGCTGTTTATTTATTTAAATGTAAAGTAAATTAAAAAACCCCACCATGTGAATATGTATATTGTATTTCAGCGCTCGGTATCACGACGTGTTTACGTCAGACGCTCGATTTGTCAGTGCTGATTTCCCCTTAATATCTCTTACAGAAGCGACCGGGAAAAGAAGCACGGCGTAAGACGAAGGCGCGGAAATGAGACGTGATGGACATCTTTAACATGGAGAAATGACTGGACTTGTGTGGACCTCCACACACACACACACACACCCACACACACACACTCGAAGGTTGCTGTAGTGTGTGTTTGAGTTGGACTTTAAGGAGCGTCTTGTGAAGTGATTCATTCTGGTGAAGCTTTTGTATTTTTAACATTTTTATGATTGTGAACGCTGTGCTGATGATAAAGATGTGTATAAATCTATCATTCTGCTGATTGGTTAGTTTTCTGTCCAGGGGTTTTGTTCTTTTTTTTGTGTCCTAACTGTACACGTTACTCTTGTAGGGTAATTTTATTATAACGTTAAAATAGAAACGATTCATGTAAGATCCAATGGACTTTTTACAAAAATGTTATCCCAATTAATGTGTTTTTTTTATTTTTCTATTAACAATTTCATCCATAAGAAAAATCACAAGTGAAAACTCAAAACTTTATCCAGTTAAAAAATTAATAGCGAAAGAGTCGGTTCGTATTGGTGAGTCAAATGACCTGACTCAGTGAATCGATTCCGTTAGTGACATCTCGTGGGCAAAAAGATGAAGTGTAGCGATTACATCTGATGTGATGAATATATATGGGGTTTGTTTGAGCTACAGGCTTGTCAACAAAAGTCCAGAATTATTGGCACCCTTGATTCTGTTTCTTTAGGTTGTCTAAAGCTGTAAAAGTCTAAAGATAGCTGTAACTTTGCTGAAATGATGAGATTAAATGACATAAAACTCAACACAGGACACGAAGCACAATGAAAAACATTTATTAGAAGAACTTTGTTTGTTGTAAACAGTGTAGTAGAAAACATTTACACTAAATCCTCTTTAATGGTCATCAACAGATGTTTACCAGCTAACTGAGAATATGAATGTAGAAAAGGGGAACAGAACATTAATAAGAGTGTCGGTGTAAAACCTGAGCATAATCGTCACCACCTGCGATGTTAAGCAAAGTTTATTCTAGAAAATAACGGTAGCATTTTATCAAAACCGCAGCGCATTATGGGTTCGATTTAAATAAAAATACCTCTGAGGTTTGCAGTAATAAACCAATTTATTCTCGGGCTTTTAATGAACACAGCTCTTGTTTATTATAGATTAGATTTCAGAGCATAAGGAATTTACTAAAGCCCTCATTTAGGGACTCGTTATCTCAGCTTAACTAATTTACACCAAAATAAAGAAATGTATGTAAAAGATATTCATCCGTCACATTCTAGAGTGAAATCAGGGTTCAGAAAGAAGATTTTTTTTAATCATCGTTTAAGTAAAAGTCGTCTCTGGAGGTCCGGATGTTCGTCGCTGGCGAACTTCAGTCCCTGTTGGAAAAAAAGACACTTTGTCTATTAAATATATAAAAAGCAACTTGTGTGTAAGCTTTTTTTTATCTCTGTAAATATTCACAAAAGATGAATTTATTTACTCAGGTGACTCTAACAGGGCTGGGATTTGAACCTACAGCCTTCTGGTTTATAACTAACTGCCTGGACTTCACCCCAGTGTTCTACTGAATAAATAATATTAAGCAGCAAATTATGAAAATAACCCATGTGAACGCAAAATCATTAAATGCTTTAATAATCCCAGCTGGTGTCACTTGACGTTCTGATCCCTCGTACCCGAGTCCCACTCGTGTTACAGAGGAGGCACGTCGGCTCCGTCTGCCCTCTCCCTCACGTGTTGGTGGTAGTAATCAGCTCTCGGATGAAGGAGATACGGCATGTAGAAGAAACCAGGACCTTCCTAAAGTGAATAAATTCATATTGAGTGATAGAGTGACTCGTTCAGTCGTTGTGCAGATCATTTATTTCTCCACAGCATTGCTGAGTTCTGGACTCTGATTGGTCAGAAGGTGTGGATTAGTTTCCTGTAACAGCAGCTTTTACAGAAGCAGTTATACAGAAACCTGTGAAACAACATTAAATGTTAGTGTAAACTGATGAAAAGTCTCCTCACCGGTCTGGACTCCATCAGTGCAGCCGGGGGGACGTGAGGAAGGCCGATGGCTCCGAGTGGAGACGTTCCGAAGCTGACCAGGAACGCCGGAGGTGTGAAAGTGTTGGTGTAGTGAGTGTGCAGGTGGAGGGGCATCATCATGGGCAGATCACCTGAGTAAACAGTGTTCTGGGGTATTTCTGCTACGGAGTTCTCCCACGGAAAATGGGGCAGGTCTGGGCAATAATACAGAGATTCTCATGCTATTAAGAACAAACTGCTAACAAATACATCTGAAGTGTAATTTACATTCCACAAGATTTGATGAAAAATAATAAACTGTTTACAAAAAAACTAATGAATTCAATTTCATAAAGCTATCATGAGGTCTAATCTATAAGTTACCTGTAAACATAAAGCTATCATGAGGTCTAATCTATAAGTTACCGGTAAACACGGCCTATCATGAGGTCTAATCTATAAGTTACCTGTAAACATAAAGCTATCATGAGGTCTAATCTATAAGTTACCGGTAAACACGGCCTATCATGAGGTCTAATCTATAAGTTACCTGTAAACATAAAGCTATCATGAGGTCTAATCTATAAGTTACCGGTAAACACGGCCTATCATGAGGTCTAATCTATAAGTTACCGGTAAACACGGCCCTATCATGAGGTCTAATCTATAAGTCACCGGTAAACACGGCCCTATCATGAGGTCTAATCTATACGTCACCTGTAAACACGGCCCTATCATGAGGTCTAATCTATACGTCACCTGTAAACACGGCCCTATCATGAGGTCTAATCTATACGTCACCTGTAAACACGGCCCTATCATGAGGTCTAATCTATACGTCACCTGTAAACACGGCCCTATCATGAGGTCTAATCTATACGTCACCTGTAAACACGGCCCTATCATGAGGTCTAATCTATACGTCACCTGTAAACACGGCCCTATCATGAGGTCTAATCTATACGTCACCTGTAAACACGGCCCTATCATGAGGTCTAATCTATACGTCACCTGTAAACACGGCCCTATCATGAGGTCTAATCTATACGTCACCTGTAAACTCGGCCCTATCATGAGGTCTAATCTATACGTCACCTGTAAACACGGCCCTATCATGAGGTCTAATCTATACGTCACCTGTAAACACGGCCCTATCATGAGGTCTAATCTATACGTCACCTGTAAACACGGCCCTATCATGAGGTCTAATCTATACGTCACCTGTAAACATAACACTATCATAAGGTCTAATCTATACGTCACCTGTAAACACGGCCCTATCATGAGGTCTAATCTATACGTCACCTGTAAACACGGCCCTATCATGAGGTCTAATCTATACGTCACCTGTAAACACGGCCCTATCATAAGGTCTAATCTATATGTCACCTGTAAACACGGCCCTATCATGAGGTCTAATCTATACGTCACCTGTAAACACGGCCCTATCATGAGGTCTAATCTATACGTCACCTGTAAACACGGCCCTATCATGAGGTCTAATCTATACGTCACCTGTAAACACGGCCCTATCATAAGGTCTAATCTATACGTCACCTGTAAACACGGCCCTATCATGAGGTCTAATCTATACGTCACCTGTAAACACGGCCTTATCATAAGGTCTAATCTATACGTCACCTGTAAACACGGCCCTATCATAAGGTCTAATCTATACGTCACCTGTAAACACGGCCCTATCATGAGGTCTAATCTATACGTCACCTGTAAACACGGCCCTATCATAAGGTCTAATCTATACGTCACCTGTAAACACGGCCCTATCATGACTCCCTTTGCAGTGATCGGAGGACTTTTGCGCGATCTCCGGATTGGGAGTCGGAGCGCACGCGCCGCTCTCCGTTAGTGCCGGTGGCTCGAGCTCGGTGCACGTGTTATCCTCCGTGTGCGTGGCGCGCACCGGGCTCTTGGTGACGCGCCCTCTGACACCCGATGCCGGGTCACCGTGCCCGGTTCTCTCCTGCTCCTCGCGCTGACGCTTCTTCATCACCCTCTGCCTCGCCATGATCCTCGTGCGCTCGGCGATGAGCGCGCACTTCCAGCAGCCGCACCGTGAGAACCGGCACTGGCCCACGTGACCCTTCAGCGCCACCATGAAGCCGTGATTGCGGCAGCGCGCGCACTTGAGGCTCCGCGAGACTTTCTGCCTGGAGACGGTTTCCATTTAAACTGCAGACAGATTAAAGCTGGATCATTAATCACTAATCACGCGACGGTTAAAGTCGAGACGTGACGTCATTCTGAACATTGTAGCGTTTTATTACGCTCTCAGGACAGCAGGTGTGTAGGTGAGGAGTCTGTGGTCTGGGGACGTGTTCATGGGACCTCACAGATAACACCAACATGTACTAATAACCAGAGTAGAGTGTAATAACAAGTGTAGAGTGTAATAACAAGTGTAGAGTTTAATAACAAGTGTAGAG
>NC_083466.1:600000-602500 GCF_030014155.1 Tachysurus vachellii
CTGAATGACACACAGGCCACGCCTCCTTCAGTAGGACTGAATGACACACAGGCCACGCCTCCTTCAGTAGGACTGAATGACACACAGGCCACGCCTCCTTCAGTACGACTGAATGACACACAGGCCACGCCTCCTTCAGTACGACTGAATGACACACAGGCCACGCCTCCTTCTGTAGGACTGAATGACACACAGGCCACGCCTCCTTCAGTAGGACTGAAGGACACACAGGCCACGCCTCCTTCTGTAGGACTGAATGACACACAGGCCACGCCTCCTTCAGTAGGACTGAATGACACACAGGCCACGCCTCCTTCAGTAGGACTGAATGACACACAGGCCACGCCTCCTTCAGTAGGACTGAATGACACACAGGCCACGCCTCCTTCAGTAGGACTGAATGACACACAGGCCACACCTCCTTCAGTAGGACTGAATGACACACAGTTACACACCATTTATTGTGAACTGTAAAAGATGTCAGTAAGTGTGAAAAATTCTACCCTAGTAATAATGTAATAGTGACATCTGTAACGTACAGTTATGTAAATTATAATGTAGAGGAGGAGTCACACTGACAGTCAGGAAGTGTGAGAGAAAGTGTGCACTTACATTTATAATCTCAGCACATCAAATAACACACTTCTTATTGCTCCTGGACTAGAAAATGAACAGCAGAAGTTCCCTCTCTCTCTCTCTCTCTCTCTCTCTCTCTCTCGTTCATTTATAATGCGTGACATATGGTGAGCTTGAAGCCTCTCGGCCCTGATACTTCATTTCCCTGTTTATTGTCAGGATGCCAACTCCTCATAATGAACACCTGTCTCGCTCGTATTCTCCTCTGAGCCGGAGGGAAGGAGGGAGAGAGAGAGAGACAGAGAGAGAGGGAGAGAGAGACAGGGAGAGAGAGAGAGAGAGGGAGAGAGAGACAGAGAGAGGGGGAGAGAGAGACAGAGAGAGAGAGGTAGAGAGAGAGACAGGGAGAGAGAGAGAGAGAGAGAGACAGAGAGAGAGAGAGAGACAGAGAGAGGGAGAGAGAGACAGGGAGAGAGAGAGAGAGAGAGAGAGAGAGACAGAGAGAGAGAGGGAGAGAGAGACAGGGAGAGAGAGAGGGAGAGAGAGACAGGGAGAGAGAGAGAGACAGAGAGAGAGAGGGAGAGAGAGACAGGGAGAGAGAGAGAGAGGGAGAGAGAGACAGAGAGAGGGGGGGAGAGAGGGGGAGAGAGGGGGAGAGAGAGAGACAGAGAGAGGGGGAGACAGAGAGAGAGAGAGACAGAGAGAGAGAGGAGAGAGAGAGACAGAGAGAGAGAGGGAGAGAGAGACAGGGAGAGAGAGAGAGGAGAGAGAGACAGAGAGAGGGGGAGAGAGAGAGACAGAGAGAGGGGGGGAGAGAGAGAGACAGAGAGAGGGAGAGAGAGACAGAGAGAGACAGAGACAGAGGTTGAAGCACTGCATGAAGAAATAGGAAGGAAAAAGAAAGCAAGTGCTTCTTTCTCGTCATCTTTCTCGTCTGTGCCTCATTAAACTGGGATCTGCACATCGCTTCCTACGGCAAGCCTGAAGCTCTACAAGGAACAAAACACATCAGCACAGTTTGTGTTTCTCTCAACTTCTGACTCGGTCTGGAGCAGTTATCAGTAAATCAGTGTGTAGTATAAAGGGGGATACGGACCGTGCTGCGTTCACGTCGGCAGCTGCCTCATTACCAAGTTTTCTGCTGGTCGCCGTGGTTTCCATAGTAACGTGAGCTGGCTGCTGAAACAACATAATATGGAAAGAGAATAAAAGTTTTTTTGCCAATAATGAATTGTGGAGGAATAAACACATCACACCTGGTTCATCAGTCCTTTTGCTTCACTTTCTCTCTCTTGCTTTGTTGTGTTTTTTTATCTACAGGTTTAAACGAATGCACGATGAACAACGGAGGCTGTTCTCATATCTGTGTGGATCGACCCATCGGCTACGAGTGTCAGTGTCCTGCTGGATACAAACTTCTGGATAAAAGGACATGCGGAGGTTGTTACTTAGTGGAATTAAAAAAAATATAGATTTATCGATAAAACACCGTCTTAGTAATGTATGATTTTTTTACGGTAGTACAAAGATTTCACAGTCCTGATTTTCCAGTTGCATGCTTGATATTTTGGTTTTATTGCCTGTGTGCTTCTCCTCACAGACATCGACGAGTGTGAGAACCCAGACGCCTGCAGTCAGATCTGCATCAACCTCAAAGGAGATTTTAAGTGTGAATGTCACTCAGGCTACGAGATGGACCCCGTGAGCAGAACCTGCAAGGCGGAGGGTAAGAAGCAAAATAATTTCAGCTGCTTGACTGCAGAAGACTCGCAGGCTTTCAGGATGAGCTACAGCACCTCTAAAAGATGCTGAGTTAGTCATCGCATCAAAGTGCTGCCCACACACTGACTCCAAACTGCCTGATCCTGCAGTCTGGATCCAGCAGTCACCCACGTTAATCAGACCAGTCCAATCCAATCAAATC
>NC_083466.1:615000-622500 GCF_030014155.1 Tachysurus vachellii
AGAGTGTGTGTGTGTGAGTGTGTGTGAGTGTGTGTGTGAGTGTGTGAGTGTGTGTGTGAGTGTGTGTGTGGGTGTGTGAGTGAGTGCGTGTTTGAGTGTGTGAATATGTGTGTGCGAGAGCATGAGTATGTGAGTGCTTGAGTGTGTGAATGTGTGTGTGTGAGTGTGTAAGTGTGAGTGCATGAGTATGTATGTATGTGTGTGTGAGTGCGTGTGAGTGTGTGTGAGTGCATGTGTATGTGAGTGCTTGAGTGTGTGAATGTGTGTGAGAGTGTGTGAGTGTGAGTGTGAGTGTGTGTGTGAGTGTGTGTGTGAGTGTGTGAGTGTGTGTGAGTGCATGTGTATGTGAGTGCTTGAGTGTGTGAATGTGTGTGAGAGTGTGTGTGTGTGTGAGTGTGTGTGTGAGTGTGAGTGTGTGTGTGAGTGTGTGTGTGAGTGTGTGTGTGTGAGTGTGTGTGTGTGTGTGAGTGTGTGTGTGTGTGAGTGTGTGTGTGTGTGTGAGTGTGTGTGTGTGAGTGTGTGTGTGAGTGTGTGTGTGTGAGTGTGTGTGTGAGTGTGTGTGTGAGTGTGTGTGTGTGAGTGTGTGTGTGTGTGTGAGTGTGTGTGTGTGTGAGTGTGTGTGTGTGTGTGAGAGCACTTACTGTTTTCATACAAATACTTTTGATACGATGATGTAAAAAAATAAATGTACATAAGATTTTAGACTCTGACTGTCGGCCAGTTAATTTATTTGTATTAAACTGACTCTGACTTTCCTAAATATAAATATTAATAATGTTCCAAAGTTTTTCAGGTGTGTTTGTTTTTGTCTTTCTTTTTTCTTCCTCGTTCTCACTGACACGTCTTCATCTGAATCACTTTTTAATTTACTGAAGGTTCTTGTTTTAGTGCCGTGTGTCAGTGCATTTCTGCCTTTTACTTTATTTTATTTGAATTTCATTACATTTAATATTTTATGAAAGCTTCTCTTTAATCTCTCACTTTCTCTCTCTCTCTCTCACACACACACACACACACACACACACACACACACACACACACACACACACACTTTCTAGATTGTTATAAAAACAATTTCCAAGCTGTGCCTCGTCTTCTTTTGCTCGGGCGTCTCACTGAAATCTCTCCTAAATGTAAAATGAATGAGATGTGATTGTGTTTCGGGTTTAATGATGTGTGCACTGAGGGATACATTACTGATGTAGTGCCTCCATTTACTGTCAGCTATCATCAGGACACACACACACACACACACACACACACACACACACACACACACTGAAGTGCTGAAGGAGTCTCCAGTGTCAGCCCTGTGTACCAGTCAGAGGTCAAGCTGGAACAGGATGTGTGTTTTTTTCTCTTATTAACGTGGAGAGAGAATAAAGAGAAGCTGGTGAAGGAACCACTGTTTATAGCTGCTATAATTGAACAGGAAGTAACTCGAGACAAAGGAAGGTAGTGACCACAGAACACAAGCTGAGGGTTATAGAGGAGACGATAGAGCTGCAGTTTAGAGACCTGGAGAACGAAAGTCTACCGTAAGAATATTCCGGCGCAAACAATTTACAGTTCAGTCGTCGTTCTAAACAAAGCCTTGCTATAATTATAATAATAAAAATAATAATATTTGATCATAAAAACACCTTATTAAGTGAAATGAAGCGAATTATGATGACAGATACACAAGGAAAGCCGTAGATGTTCCAGTACGAGTTCAAGCATCCAGTTGTCATCTCTAAGCCATCTTACATTTGTCTTGGGTTTTAGCGCTGGTGCTCCGAGCCTTCAGCAGGTCTGCGATCTCTGTGTGTGACGCCTGTGTGGCCAGAGACAGAGCGCTGCGACTTCCCTGCAACACACACAGCACACCGACCTTACAACTTATACAGGGAAGTGACTAGTGTCTCTGGAGCTACGTGGCTAATGTAGCTAACAGGTAATGGCCACCAGATTAGCATCGACATCTCAGCACCGTCACATCACATCCAGTTCATGTGTTTTCTGACGCTTTAACACAATAATTATGATTCTTTTTTTATATTAATATATCTAAATTAGTTCTTATTGTTGAGAGAAACCCTGAAAGCAGCTGTTTCGATGGTTTCCTCTCGGCACACGCTTTAGTCACTGTGTTAGACAACGAAATCAATCGCAACGAATCAAGATACAGTAATATATAAAAAAAACTAAATTCATTTTCCATTAAAAAAAGTCAATCCATAAACCTTTAGCATCATAAAACAGTGATGCTCGCTGACGAATAGATTACAGAAGATAAACTGAAATAAATCGAGGTTTGAAGTGAAAGCACAGATGATCAGCTCCATCTGTTGTATTTATGTCCACTAGGAGGCGCTCACACTTTATACCTGTAGTGAGAACGCCCTGATTTTCATACACACTGTTGTTCTCTTTAAACAACAGGTTTATCGAGTGTCTTTGAAGAAAAGTACACAATACAAAAAAAAGTAAATCTTTTCTAAATATAAGCCTAAAATGTACTTTTCTGCGGATTTATGTGTGTGTATTAACAGGAAATAAATAAAAAAAGATTTAGTTTAAGACAGATGTGCACAATTTTAACTGGTCACATTAGAGCCGTACCGGCTTTAACCTGGACGTCGAATGATATTCGTACCTTATCTGTGAGGTTGACATCACAGTCAGGATCCTGCAGAAGAATTCGGACGATGTCGGCGTGTCCGCGGTCGCAGGCGCTGATCAGAGCCGTGGTTCCTGCTTGATCCTGAGTGTTAACGTTGGCTCCGTGAGCCAGGAGGAGTTTCACCGTGGACGCTCGGCCGTGTCTGACCGCCAGGTGGAGAGCTGTCTGACCCACCTGTACGGAGAGTACAGGACACGGTGTAAAAGATGTCTGTTAACACACACACAGCTCAGAAGATGGAGTCAGACCTGATCGAAATCAGCCAGACCAACAGGACTAGATGTCTCTGCATGTTTGAAGCGTGTTAAGTGTGTTGTGTTGTGTTGTGTTTCAGCATGTCCCGTGGGTTTACACTGTTGGTTTTATAGCAGGAGTCGGACCAGGACTGACTCGACCCCTGTTCTGCACAGAACACTGACTTCTGATCTTATAGAGTAATAAGTTAGTGTCCTCTGTACATCGATGTGCTAAAACCTCACGGTTCCTCACCTGACCTGCGCGAGTGTTAACATCACCTAACTCCATCAGCTGCTGGACCACCTTTATATCCATATCAGTGTCCAGCGGCTGGAGACACGCCAACATTACTGCTGTGTACCCGGTCTTATTCTTCAGGTCCACATCACACACACCTGGAGAAAACAAACAAATACGGTGAGGAACGTCGCTGACTTCGTACTCGCTGACTGAAAACGTTTTAGTTCTGAATATTTTAGGATACGGTTTATTAATTTTGGCCTTCGAGCAGTTTCTGTCAGTTTCAGAGCAGCTCTGTCCTGTTTTTAACCGAGTAGCAATCCAGGGTTGGCTCGCTTGCCCTGAACAGTGGTTTGGATGCTTCCAGTTGTGTCAGTGTGTGTTCTTGGATTTCAGAAAAAAATCCTCATGACTGAAAGTTTCCCTGGGAGACGTTCTCTCTGTTACGGCTCTATTCAGGGAATTAAAATAGATCATATTATAATATTTATAAAAATAAACAAAGTTTCTAGAGTAACCTTTCAGACAAAAGTCCTTCGTTAGCTACGCGACCAATGCAATGAGCTGCGACGTCGGAAATGTAGATTAGTCTCAAAAAAAGTGAAGAAAAGATAACAAAAAAGCTCAGATCCGTTATTTTTTTTCTTCTGTTAATTAGTGATGCGCTGGAATAAAAAAAGAAATAAACCGTTCTCGGCATCGTGTGTTGCTCAGCCGAAAATAGACGTCGATTGGTTTAGTTGTGGTCAGCAATGACTCGGAGCAGCTGTAGTGTGACTTAAGGCAAGTGCAGGGGGAAGGAAGTGAAATTTTGTGCAGTCACAGCCGGACACATGGGACGAGAACCACAAGAAGAAGACAACTGACTGGGTTAAAAATAGACCTTAATAAACTAAATTGCATTTTAAACAGTGTTTTGAAAAGTCAGTGGTGGGGAACAAACAGGTCAAACACTGTGATTAGCTTTGACACTGTAAAGGCAAAAACAAGAGGAAGACTAAGAATCATCTAAAGAACAGAACAGAAGTACCCGTGTCCAAGAGGAGCTTCACAATGCTGAAGTTGGAGTGGGACACGCTGTAATGTAGGGCAGTGTTCCCGTTATCGTCCATCATGTTGACCAGGAACTGCAGCACAGCAGGGGTTTCTGTGGCCACTTCATTAAGGTACAGAGCGACCTTGTCAGTGCACGAGTTCTCCTCAGCACACACGTGGAACCACTGCTGGAACACCACAGTCAGAGCCTGCCTCTAGAGATCAACAGGAGAATAAATGTGATGGTCAGAATGTCAAACTCCTGCTGATACTGAAGTCTCAGAATCGTGCGTTTCTGTAAATTACCATTTCATCATTTGGTTCAGAGACTTCATCCATGTGCTTCTCTAAGAAGTGACACGCACTCATGAACTCAGTCACTACCCCCCTGAGGAAAAACAGGTTTCAGTAAGACAAATGATTCCGGTTTATGATGTGAAGATGCCCATGTGATGATGTCTCACCTTCTTCCTTCACCATGTAATGCTTCTTCTGATTCAGCTCCTGAACCTCTGCCATTCTGCTTCTCCTCTTTTTCTACCGCCTGAAATTCTGGACGTTGAGCTTCACGTATCCTGTCCAGCTCGTCGTGATGTCCTTCAGCCACTCTCAAGTGTGAGGCCTCTGCGCCGCTTTCTCCGATAAACTCTTGTGTTCTGGTGTACAGTGTAGAACTTGGCAGCTCTTCAGTTTGGGAACTCTTTTGATTAACCCTCATCTCAGCAAGATCCTTAGGCCTTTTGTTGTCCTCCTCTACTTCACCAGAAGCGCTAAAAACAAATGTGTAGTAAACTGATTCAGATAACTGACCGGTACCAAACCCAGATGTTTGTGATGCGATTTATAAGTGTACATAAAGAGCTTACCAATCTTTTCCATTGTCTGGTTTATGAAATTCCGCTGCCTTCGCCACAGATATTTGGTCCTCCATCGTGGACTCCTGAGCTTAATTAAGCAAGAGCACAGGTACAATATGAGCTACACATTAACTGTCCCATGTGCTGAGACCAGCCTAGTGAAGGCTGTGAGCCGAACCCACCATTCAGCCACATCCTGGACACATGAGTGTCACAGCTGCTGCTATAGAAAATTAATCAATGCCTTCTGGCTAAAATTCAGTAGTGTTGTGGTGCAAAGTGCTTTACCTGATAGTTGAACATCTCCTACAGGAGATATATAGAGTGTAAGGAGGTCGACTAAAGAGACCAGCTGTGTTTGGATGAAGCAGACTCGTGGTGGTAGATGTTCAGATGACTGACCTTGTCCTGATTCTTTGTCTCTGCAAAGACACTCCCACTGCTCCTGAAGGAGCTCTCTGACTTTTTTCACATGGTCCTCCATGTCTGCTTGTGATCCTGCAGGTCCTCTTGTTGTACAGGGTTTAGATCCTTCCTCTGAACCCACCTGGTTAGTTTTACTTGATTCAGATTCAGGTGAGTACGACTGCACAAACGGTTCTGACTTGTTCTGTAGGTCCGGGGAGTTTCTCACGTTGTCTGGTCGACCCCAGATGTCCTTTGCATGTCGTTTGGTCAACTCGGTTATTCTCTCGTCCTTGAAATGACTTTCCTTTTCCTGATCCTTTAGAAGATTTGTTGTCTTTTCCAGATCAGACTCGAGTTCGTGAAGCTTCTGCTCTAGCATCGTGATTTTCTTCTGCAAAGACTCAACGAGGGACTCAGCTTCAGGATCTCTCTTAGTTGCTTGCAATTTTTTTTCTGTGGTTATCATGATGGCATTGACTTGCTCAGAGGAAGCTTTGATGTTCTCTTCCAGCTGATCGTACTCCCGATCCATCCAGTCATCGTTTCCTTTATTGTTCTTCTCCACCGTCTTCACCGTGCTTCTAGGAAAGTCCATAGTCACAGTGTTGTCCGGTCCGGATTGGAACGTGTGCAGGAGTCTCTCTCGCTCCTCCTGCAAGATACATATCTGTGCTTTAAGTTCTGGTATGATCCTGATCTCCTCTTCTAGCTCACCGACTCTCTGTAGAGCTGCAGTCAGCTGCTGTAAAGTCCCTCCGTTCACTCCTCCAGGACTGTGGAAGACGTCCTCTGAAGAACCGTTTTGCGAGAGGAAATCCCTCGAACCGTTGGGGCTGGTCGGGTCCTCGGTGGAGTATTTTCTCAGTAACACTGTTAGGGGTAAACTGGAGGCTCGCAGTAGATTCGGTCTCACGTATGGTCCCAGCAGCTGCTCATCAAATGCCTGTGAGGTGTTTGAGGGAGACTCTGATTGCTTGCTGATACGAGCTGATTCGCCATCACTACATGGCTGCTGGGAGTCTGCGAGTCGAGTTCTGGGAAATAAGATATTTGTTGAGTTCCACTGAGAGGGTCTGCAACTGTACCCAGGTAAGCTGAGGTTACGTGACAGGTTGCCAATGCTTCGCCCCCGCGGTCTACGCTGAAGCTGCACCCGTCTGATGGTGTTGCCCTTTTCAATGTCCTCGACATATTTAACGAAATCCAGGTCTAGATGAAATCCATAGGGGGTTTCAACAGAATAGGAGGGCGGTTTTCTATGACTTCCGTTTTCTTTTGGAGCAACGCCATTCACTGAAAAAAGAGCAATTATTAAACGCTAACTTCCAGACAGCCGTGGAATTTAGTCTAGACGGATAAAGCAAAGGATTTAGAGTTGTTACCTTTCTGCGGGTCCATTGTTTGTGGGCCTCAGTTATTTTTTTTGGATAGAATTTTCATACCTTGTTTAACCTGAGAATAGAAGAACAACGACAATAGACTGATCTCAAAATGAGAGAAAACGGAGAAAGAGATTTTGTTCCTAAAGAAATGCACTTGCCCTGATTCAGTCGGGCTGTTGATCTTACGCTGGTCTTAAATTGCACATTCTGAATGCAACGTTAAACCGTCTTCTAAACATCAGCATCAAATATTTTTCCGTTATGGAACTAACTACCTCAACAAGAGCACTTTCCTTTGAAGCTCTGATTACAGTCTGGGTTTTTGTGTTGTCTTGTTCTTTGTTGCTGCACGTGTGAAGAACAGCAGAGTAACCAATCCAAGCACTGGAGCATTGGGGCTTTAATATTCCTGCAGAAGCTGACTTGTGTTTGGGTAAAAATAAATACAGCCGATGAAAAACAGAACTTAACTTATGCACGTTTGCCACGAACACAAATGAAACCGACGTTGAGAGGATTTTGTAGAAGATTTTGTCCTCGAGCCTTCGGCTCCACCTCGACTCGCTCTCTTTCTCTTTCTGCTCCTGACCACGCAGCACCACAAAGCAGCCACAGCCCAAACAATGTCAGCTATGCCGTAAACACACAAACAGCTGAAACCAAAACCTTTCTCAGA
>NC_083466.1:627500-647500 GCF_030014155.1 Tachysurus vachellii
CCGCGGGCTAACAGAGCTCTGTGCTGTCGGAGTGACCACAGCGCATTAGAGAACACGCTAACCCTCAATTTTCAGACGGCACACTGCCACTGAAACCGTGGCAGGAATAAAATCAAATGACATGTTGCATCATCTCATGGAAAAATATCATGGAAAAGTCCAAGGAGAGGTTTCTCAAGTGTTTACTTATGACTTTGGGTCTAAAAGGCATTCAGTGGTAGGATCTGTACAGTGCACTAAATATTTCTCTGCATATAAAACCTCTGCTTTCCTGCACAGTTCCTTACACCTTATTAAACCGTCCCACATCCAGTGCGATCGGGGAACGGACTGTCCGACACCCATTAGCCTGGTCACACTGAGATAGGAGAAGTCAGTGTGTGCTGTTATTCAGAGTTCTGAACATTTCAGCACTTTATTTCTAACACTGAACACATTGACTTCATACCTACGATTTTTCTCAAACAGATTTAAAATAATCATTTGAAAACCTTTTACTTTTGAGAAACATAAACTCAGCAGACACGAGAGACTCATTTTTAAAGAACTGCACAGATAATGTTTGGATCCGTAGAAAAATATGACACACACGTGCGTGTGTGTGTGTGTGTGTGTGTGTGTGTGTGTATGTGTGGGCTAAATATCAGAATCTAAAATATTTTCTGGATTTTTTTCATTCCTGTCCTGTGTATCCAAAGGCATATCAGTTAATTTGGTTTAATGATCAACAACAGGACAAATATAAAGGGACTTTGGGCTTCTTTGGACACAGAGGGCTGAAAGATCTCCAACAACAATGACGCTGTCTCATCTCAGTGTAGAGAACTGTCTCACCATCAAGCTGGGCCTGCTGCTGTTATGTACGTTCTCCACCAACGCTTTCCCGACAGCAGCAGAGGACACTGAGGAGCCAAACATGCCTCCATCAGACACGCGGTCAGCTTTCGCAGCCCTGGATGAAGTCCGGCTTGTTGCTAACGGCCTCCTGCAGCTCGGAAAAAACCTGAGGGACTTTGTGCAGAAGACAAAAGGCCAGATCAGTGACATCTTTCAAAAGCTCAACATTTTTGATAAGTCCTTCAACCAGCTGTCTGTGCTAACCACCAAGATCAAAGAGGAAGAAGAGGAACTGAAGAAGACCACTGTGGTGCTCCAAGCCAACAACGACGAGATCAGGAGCCTGTCTCTGGAGATCAACTCTAAAGTAGACGACATCATGAGGGAGAGAATCCACCTATGGAATCAGGTTGGAGGGATCGAGGAGAAGCTGAGTGGACTTTCTCAAGGTCTTCTCTCAGCAGAACAGCTTGTAGAGATTTCAGCATACAAAGTAAGATTATTTCTCTTGCTGTTGTGCCGCCAGTCAAAATGGTAATAAATAAACCCATGTCATTATTGTAGGGGGTCACGGTGTCTTAGTGGTTAGCACGTTCCCCTCACACCTCCAGGGTCGGGGTTCGATTCCCGCCTCCACCTTGTGTGTGTGGAGTTTGCATGTTCTCCCCGTGCCTCGGGGGGTTTCCTCCGGGTACTCCGGTTTCCTCCCTCAGTCCAAAGACATGCATGGTAGGTTGATTGGCATCTCTGGAAAATTGTCCGTAGTGTGTGATTGTGTGAGTGAATAAAAGTGTGTGTGTGTGCCCTGTGATGGGTTGGCACTGCTTCCAGGGTGTATCCTGCCTTGATGCCCGATACACCTGAGATAGGCACAGGCTCCCCGTGACCCGAGGTAGTTCGGATAAGCGGTAGAAGATGAGTGAATGAATGAATGAATGTCATTATTGTAGATGTTTAGAAAATGTTGTGGGGCAAAATACTGACATGGTGATGAGTTATATATAATGATATCAACACAGGAGCTGATCCTAGCCCAAGAAAAGAGCATCTCAGACCTTCTGCATTCAGTGAAGGAGCAAAGTGAGCATCTGAAGAACCAGAAAATCATGATCAAAGGTCTGGAGAATAAGGTAGTGTTTTTTTTTCTCCACTTAGATGTGTAAATCTTTTACATAAACACAAGCCAAAACTTCTGATTGTCAAAACACAACACCGTTATCACTTCACCTCCAGCTGAACTCTGCCAGCCTTCAGGAAACTCTGTGGAACTTTAGTTGGGATGGTGAAAGCTACAGCGTGTCAGATTATCTGTCCAACTACTCCAATGATGGAAGCTTTTCAAGTGGTGAGGAGACCAGTGACGTGGACTTTGGGGTATTTTAGCAATTCCTCATACTGAATGCGTGAACGATTGTTCTGTAGAGTTCCCGAGAGATTGTGGCGAGGTCTTCAGCAGTGGAGAGAAAACCAGTGGCGTTTATCCCATTAAACCGAACGGATCCGAGCCTTTCCTTGTGTACTGCGATTTCACGGAGGGTAAGAACACACAAAGACACCCCACTCGTACACGGAATAGGTGTAGGCTGATGTCCTGATAACACGAGCTCTGCTCCCCACAGATGGAGCCTTCACGGTGATTCAGCACAGACAAGATGGCTCTGTTGATTTTAACCAGTCCTGGCAGAGGTATGAGGACGGATTCGGAGACTTTAAGAGTGAGTTATATACTTGGAATGTTGGTTCTCCTTCAAACTAAAAATACACCAGTGAGAATGTAAGAATGGCAGAGACAGTCTGAAGCACAAACTGGAGAACTGTTATTCCGTGTTTAATACACAGCACGTCAGGGTATAACTCTTCTTCCATCCTCCTTTAGTTCCTTAGGAAAGTGAAGGAAGTGCATCTTTAAATCTATTTACATTTCATTCCTTCTACATTACTGCATTTAGCAGACACACTTATCCAGAGTGACTTACAATTTACTTCAATTTATACAGCTGAGCAATTGAGGGTTAAGGGCCTTGCTCAGGGGCCCAGCAGTGGCAGCTTGGTGGACCTGGGAGTCGAACTCATGACCATCCGATCGCTTAACCACTAGGCTACCACATCCCCATTTGAGATGTGTTATTATTCTGGTGTCACTAGGGGACTTTGTCATTGCTACGTACCACAACCAACCAAACCCTAAGCCTAATCTTCACCATCATCTTCACCATCTTCCATGTTCAATGTCATATGAATGCGAAATCCAGTGTAGAAGCAACAGAGATGCTGAACAACTTCCCAGAATGCAACACAACAGTGTTTAATGCTTGTTATCGTGCTCTGTAGGTGAGTTCTGGCTTGGTTTGAGGAAGATCTTCTCCATCACCCAGCAGGGAAGTTCTCTCCTGCACATGCAGATGGAGAACTGGAAAGAGGAAAAACATTCCATGGAGTTGCAGTACATGCTGGACGGCCCTGACTACAACTACACCATCCACCTCAAGGTGGGAGACCCGATCTCGGATACGGACGTCCCAACAAGACTGAGGTTCTCCACCAAAGACCGCAATGATGGAAATAGCCACAAAACCCCAAACTGTGCTCATGATTATACAGGTAGAGTTCTTATGCAGGTAGAAAAACGTTACACTGCAGCTCAGTTATCGGCTTAATCTTGTAATAAAACACTTCTATAGACTAATGAGAAGGGATTTTCAAGCAGGACAAAAGTAATGGCACCCTATAACAGGTAGTGTGTATGTACCGTAAAAGAAGATGTAGCCCAAGCCATGAGCTTTCCCTGTTTTCTTGTCATTTTGCCCTAGTCAGGTTTGCCCTTGCCCATTTTGCCCTGCCAGCAACGTTTAGATGAGTTTGCATCTATACACTAAAGTAGAACACACGGTACGGTCTGTACAATCCCCTAACAAGGTCCTTCACAGAACAGACGTTTAAACACTTCAATTTTATGTGTGGCTCTGTTTCAGGAGGCTGGTGGTTCAGTGCTTGTGGAGATGTCAACCTGAATGGAAAATGCATCCAGAGCCAAGCTCATAGGAAAGGACTGCAAGGGAAGCACAATAAAGGACAGTCCCACTTCAAATCCACACAGATTTCCATCCGTCACCATCAGGAAACATACAGTAGTCGCCTGTAAACCAGAAGAAACGCCGTGGGAATGAACACAAATACCTGTTGTGTCTTTTTAACCAGATGAGATGTGAGTCTGTAGATCCTTAGTGCATTAAAACCAAGCAGCATGTTGTCCATTAAACAACAAGTCTAATGTCACTTTTATTTCTCATGGAACACAATACAGGTCTTGCATTCTTTTTATTCTTAACAGCACACACACACACACACACACACACACACTTGATGAATGTCTCCAGTACGGTTTTGTGATTTTCATTCGTTTTTTTTTCCACCAAAACAAAAAGCACTTCTCTGAAATGTCTCTAACGAAGAAGGTGAATTGTGTTCAGGTTTTGGTCCATGTTAAGATCTAGAACTTTTGACATCTTGTTTACTTTCTTTTGTAGTTCATGCGGTTCGAATGTTCGCATGTTTTAGGTTTCAGGAACATTTCCATACATAAAGATAAAGATGAGGATGTTGATGTGAAACAGACAGAAACCCATGAAAATAACGTGGGATATTTAAACATGACACCGAGCAGGACGGTAGATTAAGTGTTACATTAACCACATGTTGGAGAAGAATCTGCTTTCATCTGCATCTGTATGTCATTTGGATCCTTTATTACATCGAATAACCGCAGAATTTTGGCAGTTACTTAAAAATCCCTGGGATTCCGCTCACATCAGTATTATAAACAGCTCTTTTCTACACAATCAGACCTACAATAATGTTCTCCAAAAGGTTTTTGTGTTCTAAATACTCAGATTTATCAGAAAGACCCACTAAAGAAAAAGTCACGCTGGCGTTAGTTAAAAATCAGTTTCTTTAGAATGTAATGGTTCTGCTGCCACCTAGTGTTCCGGCAGTGATGTACAGCAGGTCTAACTGATCCGATCTAACACATCTGATTCACCAGAGCAGCTCGTTAACCCCCATCCTGAGTGGTGCGTCCTGCTGCAATCCACCGCACATGGAACTTTACTCCAGAACCTTCTGATATTAACTTTGCTTCTGCTCGGAAATCAAATAATACACGTGGAGGCTTGTCATAACACATCAGGTGCCAAGATGATTGAATTTCATGAGTTAATTCCCTGAATATCAGGTGGGTTTAGCTGGTGATTAGTTGACTTATGCGGCCCTGACGAGGCATCTGCGCTGTGAAGCGTGACAGTGATGCCCCTGCACATGTGTGAGGAGGAACTCGTCTTCTGTTACTAGTTATTTTTGGATCTCTAATGTTCTGCTCTGCCAGCTTCAGGAATGCTTGGGGTTGCTATAAGGCTCTTCCTTCCCCTCTACTCTACTCTACTCTACTTTACTCTTCCCCCAGTCCCAGCGCCTGGACAGAGCAGTGTGCAGTAACACTGTCCACACTTCCTGACTTCACTGTCGTTGTTGTCCCTCTGAGCGATGGAGGACAGACCTCTACAGGTGCTTCACCTGGAAACCGTGCCGTATCCTGACCAGAGGCCCAGCACCGGCGGCCTCAGGAAAAACGTCCGTGTTTTCCAGTATAAAAGGAACTACCTACAAAACTTCATCCAGAGTATCTTCTCCTCCATCGACCTGCGAGAACGTCAAGGCTGCACCATGGTGGTGGGAGGAGACGGGCGTTACTTCAATACCACCGCCATCCAGGTCATAGTGCAGATGGCTGCGGCCAACGGGGTAAGTCCGGTAGTATATTTGCTTTATGTGCAGTCTGAGATCCTTTTTATTATGCTGACGATCCTTTTAAATGATTAGCAAGAGTCAGGTGCAAGCTAACTGCAAAGCGATCTTAAACAGAGCTCATTATGTAGACCTGCTTTTGTTGTTGTCTGCTGTCCAACAGGGATATTTGTTCTCGACACCTCTTCTGGGGTGGTGATATTTATAGAAAGGAAGATTGTAAATAAATTGTGGGTCGACTATAAATGTTTTCTAATTTAGCCGCTCGGATTCCGGCGCAGTCGGAGAAACATGAGCGTAACGGCTGTGGTGTTAAAAATCCCCAGTGGTGTATCAATTAAAGGATATTTATTCAATTCAAAGGTCAGAGGATTAAATACGGTTTCCTTCTGATGTGAATATAAATAACATTCTCTACTATTTTTGTTGTCAGTATTAAATATTACAGACCTGAACGTTTTGAGCGGGACAAAAGACATGAATGGTTTGGTTAGTTGATATCTACAGTAGTGATAGTACATCATTTGCCCTCTGGTCCTTACCTGTCTCAGGTCGGCCGTCTGCTGATTGGTCAGAACGGCATCATGTCCACGCCGGCTGTGTCGAGCGTCATCAGGAAATTCAAAGCGATCGGTGGGTTTGTTCTCACCGCCAGTCACAACCCTGGAGGACCAGATGGAGAATTTGGCATCAAGTTCAACATTGCTAATGGAGGTAAAATGATAACTAAGCATCAGATCGAACATTTTAAAAAAAAAAAAAAAAAAAAAAGATTGATATCTAATTACCAAAAATGTATCTGGCTCAAAGGGCCTGCACCCACGGCTGTGACAGATAAAATCTTCCAGATAAGCCGAAGTCTAGAGGAGTTCGCCATCTGCCCTGAACTCACGGTGGACCTGACAACACTCGGCAAGCAGAGTTTCGACCTGGAGAATAAATTCAAACCCTTTACAGGTAGGTGAAGGCGTCTCTGCTGCCATAGATACTCTATACAGACAAAAATATCAGACCGTCTGAACATCGCTCCCATATGTGGCCCTTTCTCCAAACTATTGGGACAAAATGAGAACATTACAATTTCCCTTCAGTGGGACTACAAACCCTGCTCCATCATGACAATGTCCCTGTGCACAAAGCAGCTCCATGAGGACGTGGTGAGGAGGTGAAGGTTAGAGTCTGACTCAACCCCACTGAACACAGACTGAACCCCAGACCTCTGATCTCACTGATGTTCCTGTAGCTGAACAATCACTAATCCCCACAGACACAATCCAACATCTGGTGGAGAACCTTCCAGGGTTAGAGTTAGGGTTAGGGTTAGGGTTAGAGTTAGGGTTAGGGTTAGAGTTTGGGTTAGATTTATTGTTAGAGTTAGGGTTAGGGTTAGAGTTAGGGTTAGGGTTAGCGTTTGGGTTAGATTTATTGTTAGGGTTAGGGTTAGAGTTAGGGTTAGACTTAGATTTAGGGTTAGGGTTAGGGTTAGAGTTTGGGTTAGATTTATTGTTAGGGTTAGGGTTAGAGTTAGGGTTAGAGTTACTACCTCAGGTCACGGGGAGCCTGTGCCTATCTCAGGCGTCATCAGGCATCAAGGCAGGATACACCCTGGATGGAGTGCCAACCCATCACAGGGCACACACACACACACACACACACTCACATACACACACACACTCTCATTCACTCACGCACACACACACACACACACTACGGACAATTTTCCAGAGATGCCAATCAACCTACCATGCATGTCTTTGGACCGGGGGAGGAAACCGGAGTACCCGGAGGAAACCCCCGAGGCACTTGGACAACATGCAAACTCCACACACACAAGGTGGAGGTGGGAATCGAACCCCCAACCCTGGAGGTGTGAGGCGAACGTGCTAACCACTAAGACACAGTGACCCCATTCCTCTTACAATACAGCAATTTTCCATCACATTGTTTTGTATATTAATTAACTGCACATCATACTGCAGATATATAGCAGCTATAAGCATCCTTTCCACCTCCAGCCTCTCTTTTTTTACTCTCTCTCGAAATGAATAAGATAAATCACAATTCCTCAATGTTCCCGAGAGAAAACAGAAAGCAGCGTAAACTCCTCCATCAGGTTGCTATAGAAACATAAAGCACAAGCCTGTGGAGTGATAACATGACGCTTAACCTTTATAACGTTTTATAAATGCTCTCTGTCTCCTGCGCAGTTGAGATCGTGGACCCGGTGGAATCCTACGCCAACATGCTGAGGAACATCTTTGACTTTGCAGCACTGAAGGAGCTTCTGTCAGGCCAGAATCACATACGCATCCGTTTAGACGCCATGAACGGAGGTAGGAACTCTACTGTCACAAACGTTGTCTTCGTTTAACCGTTATACGGACTACAGAGATGTCTAGTGTACAAATTACAGCCAGGAGCTTCCTAGATTTCAGACTGTAAACAAGTCCACCGTTTTGTTTGTAATTAGCGTTCCTTTAAATTTTAGTTCGTCTTTGTGAACGTGTGCTATATAATAATCCGTCTAGACGGAGGGGCAGATGTTTACTTTTCGAGGGCCGGGTCATCTGGATAGAGTTCCCAGTAAACGATTAAAGGTGAGATAACTGACATTACACTGAAACCAAAGCAGGATTTCCCCTTTCACACAGGATCCCTGTAGCATTTACTGCACTCGAGAAGTGACATTTTAAAAAGCCAAGGCAGATGGAAAGGGAGGGGGAGGAGGAGGAGGAGGAGGAGGAGGAGGCTGGGATGTGGAGGTTCATCTAGTCATTCATTTTACTAAGGAACTTAAGATGCTATCACTGCATTTCTGATTCAGTAATGTTTCTGTAACCGGGTCGGTTCTGATCTAATCACAGCAACAATGAGCCTTTTAAACATCTAGCTGGACTCCGGTGCGTCAACCTGCTTTGGTTTTGTTTGGCAGAATCAGTTCTCCCTGGACTCCTGACAGCTGTGTATGCTAATATTAAACAAAAGCTGTCAATCATCAATCACTGCTGATGTTTATAGCGATATATAGTAGTAATAAGTAGGAAGGAGCCACAATAAGTTGATGTTAAAGTAAAGTTTTTGGACCTTGTCTTCATGTTTGTCCTGAAGCGATTGGCCCGTATGTGAAAAAGATCCTGTGTGAAGAACTGGGTTCTCCTGCCAACTCGGCCATTAACTGCATCCCTCAGGAGGACTTCGGCGGTCGGCTTCCAGATCCGAACCTGAGCAACGCCGCAGACCTGCTGGAGACCATGAAGAGCGGCCAGTTTGACTTTGGAGCTGCGTTCGATGGTGACGGTGTGAGTATATTTAGAGACATACACCACTAAAGATCAGTGTCAGTACCCACTGTAACTCAAACCCTCGTGTCCTCTTTCTCTCCAGGACCGTAACATGATCTTGGGTAAAAACGGCTTTTTCATCAACCCCTCGGATTCGGTCGCTGTTATTGCGGCAAACATCTTCTGCATCCCTTACTTTCAGCACATGGGGGTGAGAGGCTTCGCCAGGACAATGTCCAGCAGCGCGGCACTCGACAAGTAAAGATAACTTTTATAAATCGACGCGTGGCTCGTCGTAACATCTACGACGGGTTCGATCATAGTTGTGGTGATTGGTGTGGTGAGCTGCAGTCACACTATGCTATGAGTTTGCTCGTGAAAACGCAGATTTCAGCGTCTCTGCTCTGTCTGTCCTCCTCAGCACAATGTGACAGAGCGATAGTGTGACTCACTCGTCTTTAATCTCACGTGTAGTTGTGATGGAACCCTGAGGCCACGGTAACGTAACGCTCGTTCTCTGCAGTGTGGCGAAAGCAACCAAGATTCAACTGTATGAAACTCCGACTGGGTGGAAGTTCTTCGGAAAGCTGATGGACGCCGGTCGCCTTTCGCTGTGTGGAGAGGAGAGCTTCGGCACAGGTACAGTAGATCAACGTAACGAGTGCTGTGAAGGCTTTATGTCTTCTGTCATAAAACGGTGCAGCTGTAAATAATAAGAGCATTAACACGCCGACACACGAACCGGTACACGATCGGCACCGTCACCTGAAGCCGGGTTTCCTGTTTTCAGGTGCGGATCATATCCGTGAGAAGGACGGGCTGTGGGCCGTGCTCGCCTGGCTCTCCGTTCTCGCTTTTAGAAAACAGAGTGTTGAGGAAGTCATGATAGATCACTGGAAAACCTACGGCAGGAACTTCTATACCAGGTCTGGGGTGAAGAGGACCCTCATTTCTTTTCTAATTAATCACCGTACCTCACCTTCCCTGTGTGAAAGTCCCTTCTGTACCTGCTAGGTACGACTACGAGGACGTGGAGATCGACGTCGCAGTGGACCTGATGCTGGATCTGGAGGTGATCATCACAGACAAGACGTTTGTGGGACAGAGGTTCACGGTAGGAGAGAAAACCTACGAAGTGGAGAAAGCAGATAACTTTGAGTACAGCGACCCTGTAGACGGAAGCGTCACACGGAACCAGGTGAAGTTTAACACACACCGTATGACGTCATACAGCTTCACTAATAAACATCTACACTAACGTCAGATGTCACAAATCTCCCTCTCCACAGGGACTGCGGATCCTCTTTAAAGGTGGCTCTCGGATTATTTTCCGTCTCAGTGGAACCGCGTCAGGAGCCACGATACACCTCTACGTGGACGGCTACGAGGGAGACGAAAACCAGCTATTACAGGACCCACAGGTCGTTTAACACACAGTTCTGTTCTGTGCTACTTAGATGTTCCTCACGTTCCAGTCTTAGAAACTTTACACACACAAACATTGGATTATCGGCTGATTAATTATATAGAACATGGCTAACGTTCAATCCGTGATATATTAACTGGAATAAAATCATGTTCATGAGTAATTAATACAGGAAAATAGATGTTTTATTTATTGACGTTAATGTGTTTGTTGTTGTACGTAATGTATTATCATGATTATTAAGTTCTACACACTACACAGTTATTTTGGAACACTAAAACCGCCGTTTTAATTTGATGTCGTTTTCTTTCTCTCTTTCCCTCCCTCCTTTCTTTTCTTCCTTTCTTTTTTAAACTCGACCTCAGCTGAAGTTAGCTGACCTGCTGAACATCGCGCTCAACTTGTCTCAGCTGTGTGAGAGGACAAAGAGATCCGCTCCTACTCTCATTACATAATTATATATCTGTGGATTTATTTTTTTTGTCTAACTTTTTTTAATAAAAATCGCTTTTTTTGAAAAAAAAAATAAATAAATAATGGTGTCTTTGTATTTTGTACACGGTTGCTAAGCAACGACAAAAGACTCGCAGCTTGTCAAACATAACAGCATGTAAATGTAAGAGAATGTTTGTAGTGTTTTACACACACACACACACACACACACACACCGACTGTAAAACACTGTAATATCTTTCTCTTGTATGTATCGTGTGAATCACGTCTCCTTCCTTTTATCTGACTCACTTCCAAATCCACACTGAAAACTAAAGCCTCGCAGTTCTGTTTATATTCCTGATTAAACACTAATTAAAATATTCTTAGACAGACGGTGTTGGGGGGGGTCACGGTGTCTTAGTGGTTATCACTTTCGCCTCACACCTCCAGGGTTGGGGGTTCGATTCCCACCTCCACCTTGTGTGTGTGGAGTTTGCATGTTCTCCTCGTTCCTCGGGGGTTTCCTCCGGGTACTCCGGTTTCCTCCCCCGGTCCAAATACATGCATGGTAGGTTGATTGGCATCTCTGGAAAATTGTCCGTAGTGTGTGATTGTGTGAGTGAATGAGAGTGTGTGTGTGTGTGTGTGTGTGTGTGCCCTGCGATGGGTTGGCACTCCGTCCAGGGTGTATCCTGCCTTGATGCCCGATGACGCCTGAGATAGGCACAGGCTCCCCGTGACCCGAGGTAGTTCAGATAAGCGGTAGAAGATGAATGAATGAGTGAGTGAGTGAGAGAGAGAGAGAGAGAGAGAGAGAGACAGTGTTGTATGGAACCAGAACAGCCCTGATATCTGCTGTATCTTGTCTGGATCATCTAGAGATGCTGTTTTCTGCTCGGACACGGCGGCTCCTCCGGTCACGGCACTGAGGGACGGTGAAGCGGACGAGCTGACGGTCGGACCACAGAGGAACCGGACAGACCGTAACTCAGACACCACACCAAAGAAATAACAAAGACATCGATCTTTCTGGACGCTGAGTTACTTTAGCGAACTGCATCCGACAAAAGAAAGAAAAACAAACAAACACAACAACCAGTGAAATAAAAAGAGAATTTTAATAATGTTCGAATGAATTTGACAAAGACGTCAAAAACAAAGCACCAAACCGAAAGCCCATGTTTGACTATTTATTATTATTATTATAATTATAATCATTGTCCAGATCGCTGGCTTTTACCTGCTGAGCCGATTCTGTGCAGAGGATAAAAATGATAGAGCTTTAGAATAGATCTAAAACATAACAAATAGATTTAAAGGCAAAATGGAAACAGAGGCAATGAAGCTCGACGCCTTGTAAGTGAACTACAGCTATATGGTGTGTTAATAACGTCACAAACGTTCACAAATATAATACGTTTAACGTCAGCGCTCGTGTATTACGTGTTCGACCCTGACGTCACTCACACAGAGAAACATCAGCACTTTCTTCCTGGATGTGTCTGACGGCGTCATTAATACGTATCCAGTAATGTGTTCAGACAGAAATCTGTTCAGAAAGGAACCGATAAACCGGACTGTGTTCAGGAACTTGTCTTTGTGCACAGTTATGACTTAACACACCATGTTGTTTACATAAAACCTCAGCAACCGGGTCTGATTCTGTCGTGACGTGCTGTAGAGAAACCGCCTTAAAGGTACGACGGATCGTTCCGTCCGAACAAATTAAACATCTAATGTAAAAGTTCATCAGGGAGAATTTTTCTTCAAACAGTCCATGATTCTGACTCTATAAGTGCTCAGAAGTCTTAAGATCTATTAAAACGAGTGAAGGGAAAAAAAAAAAAAAAACTGGAGGCGACATATAAGAATAGTTAGCGCTTTAGCCGCTGTGCAGTAAACCGAGCTCGTCGCTGGACAAGAGACGCTCGAACACCTCGATCAGGCCTTTAAAGTCCACTCGGTCCTCCGGAGCGTGAGCCCAGCACCTCCGCATCTGTGTGTACACCTACAGAACGTGGACATGGAGAAGGTCAGAACGTACTCAGGAGGAGATGATGAGAATGTGGAGGAGGAGGAGGAGGAGAACGTGTCTTACCATATCTGGGCACTGTGGAGGACAGGAAAGCCTCCAGCCATTTTCCAGAGATTTCACCAGTCGCGCCATCGTCATCTGACCGTGAGATCGACCGATCGTGTTCAGGAACATCTTAGAGACAAGAAACGAAGGTGAGCTGAAGTGCTGATGTGGCGAAGCTGCAGTAGGGGAATGTTTATTGTTAGCATTTAACTTGAAAACGTAGCGTCGTGTTGTTTTACCTCAGGAGGACTCAGCTTGCGGTCGCAGTAGGTCATGAGCTCGTACAGCGTGACTCCGAAAGACCAGACGTCTGAAGCTTTGTAGAACTTCCTGTGTATCAGACACTCAGGAGCGTACCTAGATAAACAGATGGAGATCTTTATAGTTCGGGACGACCGTGAGGTTCGGTATGAGAATGTCTGAGCGCTCACCAGTACACCGGGCTGTCCTGCTCCTCCCTGACCGTGTAGTACTCCTCGTTGTCTTTGATGCTCTTGGTCAGGCCAAAGTCTCCGATCTTCACCAGCGTCTCGCTCTCCACCAGCACGTTACGAGCCGCCAGGTCTCTGTGGATGTAGTTCTGAGAGCCCAGATACTCCATTCCCTACACACACACACACACATACAGGTCACATAGAGGACAGTTCCTACTCTGATATCTGAAGATGATGATGATGATGAAGACTTCAGTACCTGACAGATCTGGATGGCGTAGAGCAGCAGGCGCTGTTGACTTGTCTGAGCTTTGTGTCGGGGCAAATAGTCCTTCAGACTCCCAGCAGGGAGATACTCCATGATCAGCTTAATGGTTCTCCCACCTGACACACACACACACACACACACACACATTAATGCGAACACATTTTTACCTTTACGTGTGTGTGTGTGTGTGTGTGTATTGTCTAACCCTCTTCAGTACAGATGCCTTTGTATTTGACGATGTTGCTGTGGTAAAGCTCTCTCATGGTGTTGATTTCTCTCCTCAGGTTGCTGGTCTCAGGTCCTTCGCTCTCTGACTTCAGTGACTTGACGGCGACCATCTGCCCGCTGTGGTCTCCGTGTGGGTCGTACAGACACAGCTCCACCTTCCCGAAGTGACCCTGTGACACACAGCGACACTCTTACACACTCACACACTGTAGCTCGGTGACAGGACGGGTTAAGAACCCTTAGTTACTGAAGTGTGTGTGTGTCGCTCAGCAGCCCAGCCGTACCTCTCCCAGGTCCCGGATGGTCCTGAGGAACCTGCTCTCGAACAGCGTGGGGTCGATCTCCTGCACAGGAGCATTGCCTGGGACCATCGCTGGGTCTGAGGAGAAATGAAAGAAGAAGGCATGAGGAATGGGTTTGTATGGCACAAGGCAGCTGCTGGTGTGTGAAGGGTTCGTGTGATCATCTCCGCTCACTCTGCTCCTTGATGTGGTCCAGTTCTCGCACTATGGCTCTGAAGAACGGTCGCTTCCTGGGGTCGTAGTTCATGCACTGGGTGATGAGCTCGGCCAGTTCGCTGCAGTCAGGAATCACCAGCGTGCCCTTGGCTTCATAGAACCATTCCTTCTGCTCACACACACACACACACACACACACACACACACACGTGTTTAAATATCTGTTAATAAAAATGAAGTAAACACACAGATCTGGTGTTAGCGGTGAGAGTGAAGCACCTCAGCACGTTTCTTGTCCCTGAGTGGCACTTCTCCATTGTAGCAGATCTCCCACAGCGTCGTCCCAAAGCCCCACTTATCTGCAGCCACGTTCTGTGCTTTAAGGTTCTTCACACACTCTGGGGCGATCCACGGGATCCTATCGATACACTCTGTCACCACACACAGCAATGATTACAGTTATTACACTGTCCACTGTGGGCGTGTCCCAATCCACACACATCATTAATATGGTCATCAGTCCACTGTGGGCGTGTCCCAATCCACACAGATCATTCACTACAGTCATCAGTCCACTGTGGGCGTGTCCCAATCCACACAGATCATTAATATGGTCATCAGTCCACTGTGGGCGTGTCCCAATCCACACACTCTAAGTATTGTGTCCTGTATATATTATGTGTTCATGTAGTATTATAAGCTCAGCTCTTCGTTACCTTCTCGGTTGAGCGTAGTGATAGAGACTCCTGGGTTGCTGAGCTTTATGAACGGAGCTTGTTGTCCATTCAGACCGTCTTTTGCTAGCAGGATGTTCTTTGTGCACACGTAGCCATGGACGAGCTTCTTGTCCTCCTGAAGGAGAAAACATAAGCATTTATAAATCATATTAAAAATAAATACCTCTCCAGTAAATTCCTTCGTCCATAAAAACATGATGCTCATTTGTATATTGTCTCACCAGATAGCTGAGGATGCTAGCGAGCTGCTCGGCGACCTGAAACTTCCAGGACGGCGTGAGATTGGCGTGATGAGCACGCATGAACAGATCCAGAGGCCCGTGCTGCACAAACTCCTCCACCATGATGACTGAGGAAGACAAACGGCACAATTGGTTAAGGTGCGCTTTCTCAAATCCTGGAGAATGTGCACGTTGTCCTGTGGTATGTGGAGACACTTACTGTCCATGCTGTGCATGCAGATGCCGTACAGACGTGTCATGTTTTTGTGTGAGATGTGACGCATCTGACTTACGGTTTCCAAAAAGACCTGTGGAGAAAAACGAATCACAGCATTGCACATTTATTCGTCATGTCTCACTGTCTGTCTCAGTTATTCTACCTGTCTCACTGTATCGATGTTTATCTGTCTCACGTGAAAACATTCTATAGAACAGAAGTCCTGTCCTGTCTGAGCTCAATTTCTCTGACTATGAGCACAGGTCCATCACACACACACACACACACTTACTGAAACGTCCTTATGTCCTGCTCCGATCACCTTCAGGACCACAGGAATGTCCTCAGTGCTGAAGCTGATCAGATTGTCCTCATCGCCCTTTAGAGTCAGCGTGCCTGAATAAATGTTCGTATGAGTTCCTTTCCCCAGATGCTTGTCCTGTAGAACACAGAGAGAAAGAGGACAGAGAGAGGAAAGAGTGTGAGAGAGAGAGAGACAGAGTGAGAGAGAGAGAGAGAGAGAGAGAGAGAGAGAGAGAGAGGAAAGAGTGTGAGAGAGAGAGAGACAGAGTGAGAGAGAGAGAGAGAGAGAGAGAGAGAGAGAGAGAGAGAGGAAAGAGTGTGAGAGAGAGAGAGACAGAGTGAGAGAGAGAGAGAGAGAGAGAGAGAGAAAGAGGACAGAGAGAGGAAAGAGTGTGAGAGAGAGAGAGACAGAGTGAGAGAGAGAGAGAGAGAGAGAGAGAGAGAGAGAAAGAAGACAGAGAGAGGAAAGAGTGTGAGAGAGAGAGAGACAGAGAGAGAGAGAGAGAGAGAGAGAGAGAGAGAGAGAGAGAGAGAGAGAGAGTGAGAGAGAGAGAGACAGAGTGAGAGAGAGAGAGAGAGAGAGAGTATGCAGTGACTCTGTGATTGATTCAGTGACTCTGTGATTGATTCAGTGACTGATGCAGTGACTCTGTGATTGATTCAGTGACTCTGTGATTGATTCAGTGACTCTTTGACTGATGCAGTGACTCTGTGATTGATTCAGTGACTCTGTGATTGATGCAGTGACTCTGTGACTGATGCAGTGACTCTGTGATTGATTCAGTGACTCTGTGATTGATTCAGTGACTCTGCGATTGATTCAGTGACTCTGTGATTGATTCAGTGACTGATGCTGTGACTCTGTGATTGATTCAGTGACTGATGCTGTGACTCTGTGATTGATTCAGTGACTCTGTGATTGATTCAGTGACTCTGTGATTGATTCAGTGACTCTGTGATTGATTCAGTGACTCTGTGATTGATTCAGTGACTGATGCTGTGACTCTGTGATTGATTCAGTGACTGATGCTGTGACTCTGTGATTGATTCAGTGACTGATGCAGTGACTCTGTGATTGATTGACTCTGTGATTGATTGACTCTGTGATTGATTCAGTGACTCTGTGATTGATTCAGTGACTCTGTGATTGATTCAGTGACTCTTTGACTGATGCAGTGACTCTGTGATTGATTCAGTGACTCTGTGATTGATTCAGTGACTCTGTGATTGATTCAGTGACTCTGTGATTGATTCAGTGACTCTGTGATTGATTCAGTGACTGATGCAGTGACTCTGTGATTGATTGACTCTGTGATTGATTGACTCTGTGATTGATTCAGTGACTCTGTGATTGATTCAGTGACTCTGTGATTGATTCAGTGACTCTTTGACTGATGCAGTGACTCTGTGATTGATTCAGTGACTCTGTGATTGATTCAGTGACTCTGTGATTGATTCAGTGACTCTGTGATGGATTCAGTGACTCTGTGATTGATTCAGTGACTCTGTGATTGATTCAGTGACTCTGTGATTGATTCAGTGACTCTGTGATGGATTCAGTGACTCTGTGATTGATTCAGTGACTCTTTGACTGATGCAGTGACTCTGTGATTGATTCAGTGACTCTGTGATTGATGCAGTGACTCTGTGACTGATGCAGTGACTCTGTGATTGATTCAGTGACTCTGTGATTGATTCAGTGACTCTGCGATTGATTCAGTGACTCTGCGATTGATTCAGTGACTCTGTGATTGATTCAGTGACTGATGCTGTGACTCTGTGATTGATTCAGTGACTGATGCTGTGACTCTGTGATTGATTCAGTGACTCTGTGATTGATTCAGTGACTGATGCAGTGACTCTGTGATTGATTCAGTGACTCTGTGATTGATTCAGTGACTCTTTGACTGATGCAGTGACTCTGTGATTGATTCAGTGACTCTGTGATTGATGCAGTGACTCTGTGACTGATGCAGTGACTCTGTGATTGATTCAGTGACTCTGTGATTGATTCAGTGACTCTGCGATTGATTCAGTGACTCTGCGATTGATTCAGTGACTCTGCGATTGATTCAGTGACTGATGCTGTGACTCTGTGATTGATTCAGTGACTGATGCTGTGACTCTGTGATTGATTCAGTGACTCTGTGATTGATTCAGTGACTCTGTGATTGATTCAGTGACTCTGTGATTGATTCAGTGACTCTGTGATTGATTCAGTGACTGATGCTGTGACTCTGTGATTGATTCAGTGACTGATGCTGTGACTCTGTGATTGATTCAGTGACTGATGCAGTGACTCTGTGATTGATTGACTCTGTGATTGATTGACTCTGTGATTGATTGACTCTGTGATTGATTCAGTGACTCTGTGATTGATTCAGTGACTCTGTGATTGATTCAGTGACTCTTTGACTGATGCAGTGACTCTGTGATTGATTCAGTGACTCTGTGATTGATTCAGTGACTCTGTGATTGATTCAGTGACTCTGTGATTGATTCAGTGACTGATGCAGTGACTCTGTGATTGATTCAGTGACTCTGTGATTGATTCAGTGACTCTGTGATTGATTCAGTGACTCTGTGATTGATTCAGTGACTCTGTGATTGATTCAGTGACTCTGTGATGGATTCAGTGACTCTGTGATGGATTCAGTGACTCTGTGATGGATTCAGTGACTCTGTGATTGATTCAGTGACTCTGTGATTGATTCAGTGACTCTGTGATGGATTCAGTGACTCTGTGATGGATTCAGTGACTCTGTGATTGATTCAGTGACTCTGTGATTGATTCAGTGACTCTGTGATGGATTCAGTGACTCTGTGATGGATTCAGTGACTCTGTGATGGATTCAGTGACTCTGTGATTGATTCAGTGACTCTGTGATGGATTCAGTGACTCTGTGATTGATTCAGTGACTCTGTGACTGAAACAGATCTCAGGATCAGGGTTATATAAAGTGTTAATAAAGAAACAGTGGGTCAGTTCCAACCTGTACGATGTCCTCTTTGTTAATTCGTTGGAACACCAGCTGGCTGCTCAGTGAGGGTGGAGTTGTGGAGTCTGGTCTGGTCAACACCAGGAGATTAGACAGCTCTGAAAAACACAACGGTGCAAAAGATCAGAGGCAGAAACAAAACACCTATAAAATACATTCTTATTTAAAGTTGTTGTAAGGAGAATATAACACACACACACACCACCCTCACTGAGACACACACACACACACACACACCACCCTCACTGAGACACACACACACACACACCACCCTCACTGAGACACACACACACACACCACCCTCACTGAGACACACACGCCACCCTCACTGAGACACACACACACGCCACCCTCACTGAGACACACACACACACACACGCCACCCTCACTGAGACACACACACACACACGCCACCCTCACTGAGACACACACGCCACGCCCTCTTATCAGGATAGACAGACATTTGAATGATCATTATTTTGTGAATTTTTCGAGATCTCTACCTCGAGGCTGAGGAGGACAACCTCGTCCCAGTTTCAGGGTGATGTTGTCCGTACTCAGACAGTGACCACACAGCCGGTCAGTCAGCTCCCTCAGGGTCGGCTTCTCCACGTCCGTCCCACACAGACGAAATCCTCCATCCGTCCTCTCGATCTGAAAGTTCTTGAAGGTCTTGATGATCTCACCGGAGACATCTCTCTGGATAAAGAAGTCCATGAGGACAACATAAACATCTGATGTACAAGATAGGATCAATGGGACAGCTAATAGGAAAGCAACTATATAAATAAATAAAGGAGATACGCTTTGTTTATGTAGATCATTTATAATTAACGTTCTGGTGAAAGTGAAGCGTTGTGTAACCTCGTTGCAGATGACAGTGAGCAGGATGTGGTCGTAATGTGCACAGCTCCAGCGCAGGATGTACATGCCCTCCTCATAGCCTTCCTGTTTCAGCTTATGAACAGCGTACTCTGTGCTGCAGGAGACACACGGCATCACGTCATCACCTGCCCACTGTGACATTTACATTCAAGATAAAAGTCAGGGTTTTACCTGATAGGACCGTGACATCCCTCACGTAGGTTGGTTTCTACGTAGTCTGGAGCGACCTCAGTGCACAGGTAGTGATGTGCGTCTACAGTCAGCCTGAAGTAACCGTCTATCAGGCTGGCGAAGGCCAGGGCCTTGGGACGACCAGTGAAGTGCACTTCCTGTGTGGGAAGAACACAGATGATCTACACGTCTAATACTAGGCAAGTCAAACAGAACCCTG
>NC_083466.1:652500-655000 GCF_030014155.1 Tachysurus vachellii
GTGTGTTATACTAAGACGACGTGTGTGTGTTATACTAAGACGACGTGTGTGTGTTATACTAAGACGACGTGTGTGTGTGTTATACTAAGACGACGTGTGTGTGTTATACTAAGACGATGTGTGTGTGTGTTATACTAAGACGACGTGTGTGTGTGTTATACTAAGACGACGTGTGTGTGTTATACTAAGACGACGTGTGTGTGTTATACTAAGACGATGTGTGTGTGTGTTATACTAAGACGACGTGTGTGTGTGTTATACTAAGACGACGTGTGTGTGTTATACTAAGACGGTGTGTGTGTGTGTTATACTAAGACGACGTGTGTGTGTGTTATACTAAGACGACGTGTGTGTGTGTGTGTGTGTTATATTGTTAACATTTACATACTTGTCACATTGGTTTAGTTATACTGCACTTTTCTGGCCACGACCTACAGAATCTTTAATGCTGCGATCTGATTGGCTCTGTAACACTAACTGATGTTAGATAATGTGGTTTGTTTTATTAAGTCTCACCTCAGGAGACACGATCTGCCACTTAATGCCTCCGGTTCCGGAGACGAGAATTCTGCACCGAGCGCCGTCCCCGCCCACATGTCCTGAGAGAACCTGGTCGTTCTCGTAGATGCTGAAGGACAAGGGCTCGTACACCTCGCAGCCAAAGTGGACGGTCAGAGTCTCGAGCGTGGAAATGTACTTGACCTTCAGGTCCTGTATGTTGATGCTGTTGTTCAGCACCATGTTGTCGTTGAACGATTCCAGGAACGACTTAAAGACGTTGGAGATGCGCAGGCGTGTCAGCAGGTTCCTCTGAGAGATCGATTGCTTCAGACTCACCGGGATATAGTTCTTAAACCTAGAGGACGGGATGGAGACCGGGTCATGTGACAACATCCGATGTCCAAGATAGTTTTCAGTTTTATTTGATTACTATTTTAATCAGATTTCTGAAGTAATGCTCCGTTATATATGAGATTAGATCTTACAAAAACAAACTTTTTTCACTATTATCATTATTATAAAAAATAATTAATAAAATTCTATTCATATTAATTATATTCTTAATATTTATTATTAAATTAACATTTGTTAACGTTTCTAATTACTATATAATTTTATTCTTTTACTATTATTATTATTATTAATTATTATTATTACACAATTAATTATTGTGACTTTTTAACTTTAACAGAATTCTTTTATACTAAAGAACTTACTTGAATTTCTTAGACAGTTCCCGCGCAGGCAGGTTTCTGCCCATGGCATCATGGGTAATCGCCATCACGGCCATTCCCAAACACTCGTTCTCGATGTGCTGAACTTCTTCCTCGTTCTGACAGCTGCGGAGTGTGAGCGAGCTGCTCTGAAAATCACACTGACTCTGAAAATATAAACACAAACCTTGATTTAAACCCTATGCATCTCCAGCACACACACACACACACACACACACACTCCAAAAGTTCCCTGCTATGTATATTTAATAACACGATTATAAACACGTCAGCGTGGCGTACCTGTGCATACAGGTAGGTAAGTGAGGGCGAGTCCAGGAGCGCCGTCCCCTGGTTTCCTACGTTTTTGAGGCTGTGACGCGCCACAGCTGGAGTGTCTTTATTCGCCCCATGCCAGTTAGTGAAATAAAACCTACAACACAACGTCAAACGCATTACACTGATTCTGACTACAGTGTCAGTGTTTACACACAAACACACACACACATACACACACACACCTCATGCGATAGTGCAGCCTGAGCCTGGTCGTCTCGTCTACGTGGAACACGTGATTCGGAGGAAACCAAATCCTGCTCTTTTCATCATACAGAGAAAACAGACTGCTGCATAACGGAGACAGACCTGAAAAAAGAAAAATATATAAAAAAATTTTATACAATATCAAGCCTTTCCTTGTGCAGATTGGCAGGGGGTGGAGCTTAAACTGATAGTGTGACATCACTACCAGCTTTCTCAACACTAAGCTCATTTCTGATCTCTGATATCGTGCTCCATCTTTTCGTGTATGTTCTGTCACGAGCGCAGATGCCTGGAACTCACCCATCTTCTTGGCGGCTTCGGTGCACAGCTGTTCAGCCGAGTGACATCCTTTCAGGTAGATGATCTGCTGCGTATCTGCCAGGTAAAAGTGCACCTCCAGCCCAGGCAGGATCACAGACGACATCAGCTGTGATTTCTTCCTTCTCTGCAGCTTCCCCAGGATCTGACAGCCCACGTCCATTTCCACAATGTTCACGCCACACTCTGAGGAGAAACGTCAAACCACTCAGACGTTTACACGCAACGACATGTTTACACTTTATCAGATTTTACCTGGATTATTTACTTCGTTTCAATCTGGCAACCCTGTAAACAAGTATCATATCGTGTAATCTCATTACATACTTCCTAATCTGGTCATATATTGGTCTAATCTCAGTTCTGTTTTACTGGAATTACTAATCTCCTAATTACTAATTTGACCTAATCTCGTAAATTTCTAC
>NC_083466.1:660000-670000 GCF_030014155.1 Tachysurus vachellii
GTGTATTGTATAGTATAGTGTTATTTATGTGTGTATTGTATAGTATAGTGTTATTTATGTGTGTATTGTATAGTATAGTGTTATTTATGTGTGTATTGTATAGTATAGTGTTATTTATGTGTGTATTGTATAGTATAGTGTTATTTATGTGTGTATTGTATAGTATAGTGTTATTTATGTCTGTATTGTATAGTATAGTGTTATTTATGTCTGTATTGTATAGTATAGTGTTATTTATGTGTGTATTGTATAGTATAGTGTTATTTATGTGTGTATTGTATAGTATGGTGTTATTTATGTCTGTATAGTATAGTATAGTGTTGTTTATGTCTGTATAGTATAGTATAGTGTTGTTTATGTCTGTATAGTATAGTATAGTGTTGTTTATGTCTGTATTGTATAGTATAGTGTTGTTTATGTCTGTATTGTATAGTATAGTGTTGTTTATGTCTGTATTGTATAGTATAGTGTTGTTTATGTCTGTATTGTATAGTATAGTGTTGTTTGTCTGTATTGTATAGTATAGTGTTGTTTATGTCTGTACTTTTGAGAGTGTGTCAACGTCAACACACTTGGCCAATAAACCTGATTCTGATTCTGATCACACAAACTTATATAATATATAATAAGCCATTTATTATCTACACATCTGCAGCTCAACACTGACACTGTAGGAACAACACTGACACTTTAAAACAGGTCACTGTCCCTTTAAGACGCGCTGCAGAAGGAAACAGGAAGTTGTGTGTCATGAACATTTAACACAAAGAAACAAAAACGAAAGAAATTGTGTGACATGGCGGGGATTAAAGGTGAATATTTAAGTCCAAATAATCACTTTATATATCTGTTAATTAGCCCTAATGACATAGTGAGACTTTAAGTTAAATCTAAGTTTATGAAACTCTCAGAGTGACGTGTGTGTGTGTGTGTGTGTGTGTGTGTGTGTGTGTGTGTGTAGAAATGTTTAGAGTTATTATAGAGTTTATGATACACTGGAGACTGAACACACACAGATGTGTTTGTTTTGGTGACCAGAGATGGAGCTCGTCATGGATTTACATTATAAACTAATCAGTTATTAACACTTTAGAGATTTTGGAGTAAAATTTGCTAAACATTTAAAAAAAAAAAACATCAAGTTTTTGTGACGTTAAAAGTTGTCAGGGTTATTTGTATGTGCTGTGACACGATGTAGCCTGTAGGGGGCAGCATACAGACGAGTTTTAACCTGCAGCACAAACGTCACAATAGTTCTGTTTGTATACAATAATGATGCTGTTTCTCTTCCAGCTCTGGTCAGTTTGTCCTTCAGTGGTGCCCTTGGATTGACCTTTTTGCTTTTGGGCTGTGCATTAGAGCAGTATGGGTACGTTACCTGTTGTCTATCAGTGTACAATATCCCAGAACATGTGACTTTATTTTTAACTCAGTGTGTGTTTGTGTATCTGGACTGTTTTAGAGTCTACTGGCCTCTGTTCGTACTGATGTTCTACGTGATCTCGCCGTTGCCGTACTTCATTGCCACCAGGTGCGGCGATGACACTGATTCCTCGAGCAATACGTGCAGGGAGCTCTCACATTTCCTGACCACAGGGATCGTGATCTCGGCGTACGGGCTACCTGTCGTGCTGGCTCGTACAGAAGTGGTAAGACGAGGCTTTAACAACAGTCTTCTCCATGTGTCATACCTTCATGCTCGTTATTTTGAATGGTTACAGATGCGTTAGAATCACTTAGTAACACTTGGAATCAAATTCAAATGACTCTGGGTCAAAATTCAAATCATTCATGCATTGTATACTGTTGCAACATGAAGAATCAATTTTATTTGACTCAGATACTTTAAAAAAGTCTTAATAACTCTGATACAGAATAGTCTGTGAATCAATGACACACTGTATCATTTGTTGTGAATCAAATCAATGACACACTGTATCATATGTTGTGAATCAAATCAATGACGCACTGTATCATATGTTGTGAATCAAATTGGAACTTGCATGCGTAAAGCAATTAACAGTGTGAATCAATATGCAGAGGATCTTTGTCATCGGTTTCTTTTTATGTGTCATATACAGGCCACACTGTCATCTCTGTGACTCTTTATATGACTCATTCACTGATCTGACTCACTACCTCACTGACTCCTCTCCTTTCTTTAAACAGATCAAATGGGGAGCCTGTGGCCTGGTGATGGCAGGAAACAGTGTCATCTTCATCACCATCCTTGGTTTCTTCCTGGTGTTTGGTGGCAGCGATGACTTTAGTTGGGAGCAATGGTAAAGTCGTGATCGGCGACGGGTTGCCAGATTGACAGGGCTTCCTAACGTCTGCTTTTGTAGAGGGGAGGGAGTGGGTGCAATACGGGAACATTAAGGCTGAGCTTCATTAGTATCGTTAATGGAAGTGTTGTTGAGTTGAAGAAAGAAGGAGCTTCGGTGTCTCACTTGTGTTTCACTGAGTCACGACTCTCGATTTATGTCGACACACTTGACATAAATTCCTGGGAGGGATAATGGATGTGAAAAAATAATGCACTCACTTCACGCTAGATTCATAATCAACACTATTTTCAAATAATTGCTTAAATATTCGTATTCTTGTTATTTTCTAACTATATACATGTTTGCTGACTTCAAATGGTTCAAGACACCTAGAACTTTCCAGATAAACCCCCCAAAAAGCTACAGAAATGTGGGTACATTAATTTAAAAAAAAAAAGAAAACACACGTGATGACGTAAAGCATAAAGGATCTCTGTGTGAAGACAAAGCTTCTGTCATATCAGTATGTCCCTCACTGCCCTTTAGCTATAAAGAACTCTTTTATAGCTTATAATTCAGACATTTGGCTTAACAAAGCTTCTCATTTAGGCTTATTATTAATAATCTATTCACAAGTTCTCACCACGACACGCAGCTCGGGCTTGTGGTTAACGGCCCTCCTTCTCAATGTAAAGATAAATGACTCGTCTCTGTCTAGCTTCAGGCTGCTGTTCCAGTTTCACGTTTGTTTAACTCTCATCTATTCGTATTTCCTATGACAATGAATCATATTCAAGTGACTCTGATTCAGTGTACACTGAACAGTCAATACATCTCTTTAATACCAGGATTGCATTTAAATGTCTGTCACATAAACAATTATTTACTGTTTAAAATGACTCTCTGATGATTTAATAACAGACTCATTTGCATTTACGCTGCATTTGTATGTACGCCGTCTTGCTTGTGATTCATGTACATGTTTCAGAATCATTTGCATTTGATTCAGAATCATTTGCATTCGATTCACTCGAATGTATTCACCTCACACAAGTGAAAGGTGGTAAATTATAACCCGTCCATATCGCTGACATCAACCAAACTAATTCTACATCTTTAATTGTTTAACCTAAGCCTTAAAGCCTTTATCGTTCTGCATTTACATAAAAACTAATAAAGCTCAAGCCTTCCTCCCTCATCATCATAGTGTATTTAATGAAAACCGAGAAGGAGTATTGAAGGGAAAAGCCATAGCAATTGATATGTTTAAATTAAAATAGCCTGGGTGTTGGGTCTCATATACATATATATATATATGTGTATGTGTAATTGTTTTTTTCTTAACCACAGTTCAATGTCCTTTGTGTGTGTGTGTGTGTTTGTGATAGTAAGCAATAAAGCACTTGTATATTGATGTTGTTGTTTTTTTTCCTATTACTGGGAGGTTCATTACTGATCATAATTCTACTGATTAGCAGTGGGACAGGAAAAATATGGCACTGTGTTAAAGCCAATCTTCTGCACAGAAAATATTGACTTTGTCTTTTTTTCCATCCAGTCCTTGTATTTGAGAAACGTTTTCTTTCACTTTAAATTCTCCACCTACATGAGGGGACATGTTTTTCTGAGCTAAAAACTGCAGCATGAAACATAAAACCAGCTTCTGTGCAACCCACACACACACACACACACACACACACACACACACACACACCGATGGTCCTACTGAGGTTTGTTTTTCTCCTGTGTTTTTACCTGCATTTGAATCTGAACTGATATCATCATCATCATCATCATCATCATCAGGGAAAAGTAGGATCGGGACGTAACTCCAGACGTGACACCCTCATAACATGCTCTACAGTTACTCTCTGAAATCTAGTACATTTAAGGTTCTCCAGTTTGTTCCTCTTTAAGGGAATTTAAAAAGGTGTGTGAGAGAGAGAGAGAGAGAGAGAGAGAGTGGGAGGCTGTTCAGCATACATCATGTAGTAGGAGGTGAAGAAGCTTTGACTATACAGAAGAACTGTGTGCAATAACATTATAGAGGACATGAAGACATTTTAAAATAAGTTGGAAGAAGAAGGAATGAAGGAAATAAAAAAAAGAACACAGCAAAATAGAAGAGAAATAAAGTAAAAGTAAGAAAAAAATGAAGCAGTAAAAAGGAAGCACACAATAGGATAGAAAGAACGGGAAAAGAAAAAGGAAAAGAAAATGGAAAAAAAGAAAGACAGCAAAAAAGGAAGAAGAAGAAAGGAAATCGTTCTTCCATCCAGTGGCTTTAAACCATATTTACATTCCTGATTTTACTGTTAACGCTGCAGGTCTACACACACACACACACACACACACACACACATTGTGTGTGTGTGTGTGTGTGTGATATTGATGATATACATGATATTGTCCAGCAGCTCCTTCTATTTCCTTTAAGAGCTCTGCTCAATTTTATTTATACATACTGTCTCTGTGACTGATATCTCCACTGTCACACACACACACACACACACACACACACACACACACACATATATATATATACCTGTGCAGTGAAAAAGTGGAATGTTCCATGTGTTCTGCTTCTTTTCCTCTAATAAATAATGTCATTACTGCTCGTTTAATTTACGATGAACCAATTAATAAGAATCAAATTCAAATGACTCTGTTTGAGTTACATTATGAAAATAATTCAGATTCAATGATTCTACTACAGAGTACATTAACACTGAATAAGTTTCACGCAACTCTATTATCTTTACCCTAGTGATCAATTTAAAGCGACTCTGACACAGCGTATGTCAACTCTGCGAATCCATTTCAAGTGATTCAAATACAGCTACAAATCGATTCAGTTTCAAATGACACAGCTACGCTAAGCTATGACTGAAACTGAAATGTGTACAACCTTCAAATTAAAGTGAAAACACACGTTGTTACGCGACTACGCTAATGCCTGACTGGCTAATAGAAGTCACTTAGCAGCAGGATGAAAAAGACTGCAGAAATTTGTGCAATTATGAACGCGCTATTCACACTCATCACCTGAGAGACAGGAGCGCTAGCAGCACAACACGGCCCGGGGGAAATGGCTGAGCGTTACTATAACACCAACGTTTTCTCAGCCGCATTAATGCCACATTAGAATTAAGAGCCATGCTGTTAGTGCGCTTTAATTAACAGTAACATGCTCTGAGAAATGTGTTTCCTGTCGTTCTGTGCCACCAGAGAGCATCTGAAGATGTGATGTCTGGAGACATTTTCTGCTTCGTTGATGGAACTGAGAGAGCAGACGTGAAGAGACAGTGTTTTGTTGTCTCTGTGCCTCCTGTGGGAAGAGTGCCACTGGTGTGTCGCTAACGACCTCCGTCCTCAGAGAGACTTCCTGTTGTTAAGCAGAATAAAGTGCAGGGAACATAAAGAGAAGACAGATGACACTGAGACGTTCAGGAAGATGTTCCTGATCTTTCCTTTTATTCCATCATAAACTTCTAGCTAGTTCATTTTGGCTACTAGTTTTTAACTAAACAATAGTGTGCTAATGCCTGATCCCAAATTTACCTCATATATAAGGAACTAAATTATTATTCTTTTTTTTTTCCAAATTATGTCGTTCACTTAACATATCTTGTTAGCAAATGTACCTGCTAGTTTAACACCATAAATTATTTTAGCTAGCTGGCTAGTTAGGCTTCTCAATAATATGTCATAAAAACTGAGATCGAATTTTACTATTTCATGTAAAAAGCAATTCAAGTGATGTAACATATTGGAGTTTGTTAATAAGGAAAGGAATTGTTGAATTGTTGAGATACAGTGTTAATTCCATGTGTTAGCTAACACTCGCTAATCAATAATAAAGCTCCTGAGTAAGTGCCTGACTTCGTGCAGGAGACGTGTTTGTGCTCATCAAGAACAAACTAAAAAAATATAAAGCATCAGTTGGACAAGGAGATGATGGGCTCTGAAGTGTGCTGTGTGGAATTGATCTTGAACATCTTGAAGGTCTCTGTCCGGGAAAGATGAGCATGAATTAATAATTTATCATTCATGTAGAGATTCAGGCGTCTGAGGAGTCGACTGATGGGCCGAGTGAAAGGGCCTCTGGTGGACAGCAGCTCAGGACCAACGTTGCCTGGAAACAGACTTTATTTGATTTTTTTTGTTTTCTGGTGGTGATGTTGGCCTTGAACACGGGCCGTGCTGTTATCTGCCTTGTTCAGTTGTTCATCACTCACGCGAGCCTTTTCTCACTGAAGTTCATCCAAAACCTGAGACATGCAGGAGGACTGTGAAATACAAACACTGAGCATCTCGAATATTGTACTACACAATAAACACTATAAACAATATAGTACTGTATACAATATTCTATACAGTACTTGGCAGAAGCCAATATCTAGAGCAACTTACATTTACATATCTGAGCTCATGATATTTAAGGGTTTTGCTCAAAAAACATATACTACACACTACACACTATAAACCATATACTACACACTATACACTATAAACCATATACTACACACTATACACTATAAACCATATACTACACACTATACACTATAAACCATATACTACACACTATACACTATAAACCATATACTACACACTATACACTATAAACCATATACTACACACTATACACTATAAACCATATACTACACACTATACACTATAAACCATATACTACACACTATACACTATAAACCATATACTACACACTATACACTATAAACCATATACTACACACTATACACTATAAACCATATACTACACACTATACACTATAAACCATATACTACACACTATACACTATAAACCATATACTACACACTATACACTATAAACCATATACTACACACTATACACTATAAACCATATACTACACACTATACACTATAAACCATATACTACACACTATACACTATAAACCATATACTACACACTATACACTATAAACCATATACTACACACTATACACTATAAACCATATACTACACACTATACACTATAAACCATATACTACACACTATACACTATAAACCATATACTACACACTATACACTATAAACCATATACTACACACTATACACTATAAACCATATACTACACACTATACACTATAAACCATATACTACACACTATACACTATAAACCATATACTACACACTATACACTATAAACCATATACTACACACTATACACTATAAACCATATACTACACACTATACACTATAAACCATATACTACACACTATACACTATAAACCATATACTACACACTATACACTATAAACCATATACTACACACTATACACTATAAACCATATACTACACACTATACACTATAAACCATATACTACACACTATACACTATAAACCATATACTACACACTAAACACTATAAACCATATACTACACACTATACACTATAAACCATATACTACACACTATACACTATAAACCATATACTACACACTATACACTATAAACCATATACTACACACTATACACTATAAACCATATACTACACACTATACACTATAAACCATATACTACACACTATACACTATAAACCATATACTACACACTATACACTATAAACCATATACTACACACTATACACTATAAACCATATACTACACACTATACACTATAAACCATATACTACACACTATACACTATAAACCATATACTACACACTATACACTATAAACCATATACTACACACTATACACTATAAACCATATACTACACACTATACACTATAAACCATATACTACACACTATACACTATAAACCATATACTACACACTATACACTATAAACCATATACTACACACTATACACTATAAACCATATACTACACACTATACACTATAAACCATATACTACACACTATACACTATAAACCATATACTACACACTATACACTATAAACCATATACTACACACTATACACTATAAACCATATACTACACACTATACACTATAAACCATATACTACACACTATACACTATAAACCATATACTACACACTATACACTATAAACCATATACTACACACTAAACACTATAAACCATATACTACACACTATACACTATAAACCATATACTACACACTATACACTATAAACCATATACTACACACTATACACTATAAACCATATACTACACACTATACACTATAAACCATATACTACACACTATACACTATAAACCATATACTACACACTATACACTATAAACCATATACTACACACTATACACTATAAACCATATACTACACACTATACACTATAAACCATATACTACACACTATACACTATAAACCATATACTACACACTATACACTATAAACCATATACTACACACTATACACTATAAACCATATACTACACACTATACACTATAAACCATATACTACACACTATACACTATAAACCATATACTACACACTATACACTATAAACCATATACTACACACTATACACTATAAACCATATACTACACACTATACACTATAAACCATATACTACACACTATACACTATAAACCATATACTACACACTATACACTATAAACCATATACTACACACTATACACTATAAACCATATACTACACACTATACACTATAAACCATATACTACACACTATACACTATAAACCATATACTACACACTATACACTATAAACCATATACTACACACTATACACTATAAACCATATACTACACACTATACACTATAAACCATATACTACACACTATACACTATAAACCATATACTACACACTATACACTATAAACCATATACTACACACTATACACTATAAACCATATACTACACACTATACACTATAAACCATATACTACACACTATACACTATAAACCATATACTACACACTATACACTATAAACCATATACTACACACTATACACTATAAACCATATACTACACACTATACACTATAAACCATATACTACACACTATAAACCATATACTACACACTATACACTATAAACCATATACTACACACTATACACTATAAACCATATACTACACACTATACACTATAAACCATATACTACACACTATACGCCATAAACAATATACTACACACTATAAACCATATACTACACACTATACACTATAAACCATATACTACACACTAAACACTATAAACCATATACTACACACTATACACTATAAACCATATACTACACACTATACACTATAAACCATATACTACACACTAAACACTATAAACCATATACTACACACTATACACTATAAACCATATACTACACACTATACACTATAAACCATATACTACACACAATACACTATAAACCATATACTACACACTATACACTATAAACCATATACTACACACTATACACTATAAACCATATACTACACACTATACACTATAAACCATATACTACACACTATACACTATAAACCATATACTACACACTATACATATACTACACACTATACACTATAAACCATATTGACACCACTATACACTATAAACCATATACTACACACAATACACTATAAACCATATACTACACCTTACACTATAAACCATTACAACACACTATACACTATAAACCATTACTACACACTATACACTATAAAACCATATACTACACACTATACACTATAAAACCATATACTACACACTATACACTATAAACCATATACTACACACTATACACTAT
>NC_083466.1:677500-682500 GCF_030014155.1 Tachysurus vachellii
TGTGACGTGTTTATGTAACGTGTCAGTGAGACATGTCTATGTGACGTGTCAGTAAGACGTGTTTATGTAACGTGTCAGTGTGACGTGTCAGTGTAACGTGTCAGTGTGACGTGTTTATGTAACGTGTCAGTGAGACGTGTTTATGTAACGTGTCAGTGTGACATGTCAGTGTGACGTGTTTATGTGACGTGTTTATGTAACGTGTCAGTGAGTCGTGTTTACGTGACCCGTCTGTGGTATAGGTCCCTCAGGACACGTGTTAACAGTTAAGACACACAGGAATTTGGGACACGTTCAGTAAACGTCTCTGTGCTGTGACATTCCAGCTAAAGGTCAGCGTGACCTTTCGTCTCCTGAAGATCTCTCCATCACTGTAACATTTACACACCACCTCCTGAATCCTGATGAAACCAACAGCCAGGGAAATGTTCTGAACACAGGAGCAGCATCGAGTCAAACGTCCTCAGATTAACACAGTAATGTGTCGTGTTTTAACAGCAGAATTCAAAAGACTCAAACACCAGCCACATCTCACAAAGAAAGAAAGAAAGAAAGAAAGAAAGAAAGAAAGAAAGAAAGAAAGAAATCATAATGAAATTTGTAAAAATACAAGAAATTGAGACTCATTGAGGAAGATTCTGTAAAGAATTGATTTGAATCACTGAATCGATTCAAATGACTGAATGACCGGTGGTTGTTTGATCTAATCTCAGAATCTTATCTGAATGAACTGTAGTAAACTCTGTAATAATCAGACGCTGTAGGGTTCAGACGTCTCTGCAGACCCCAGCAGTGGTGTGTGTGAGGCTCAGAACACGTCCAAGTGAAGTTTTATTCTGTGTCTGTTTTTTGTAGTGAAATTGAGTCTGATTCACTGACAGAGTCTGATTGTTCTCCGTCCCTCGCCTCAAGCAGCTGGACACCCTGAATGTCTAATCTGCATTCATCACACACCGGCTGAGTGTCCAGGAGGAAGAGAAGAGGAGGATGAAGAAGAGTCGCAGTGTGCTGACGGTGACGCCTGAAGACGTGAGTGTGACTGACAGCGAGACAAATGTCTCCTGCATGATGCATTATAGCAGTGTACAGAATGTGTTAAGTCACTCACACAGGTTTTAGTGGTTAAACATCATTCAGATCAGAATATGTCTGATATTAAACATTATATCAGACACAGTAATACTGCACTATAGAGATATCAGATAGTATTAGACAGTAGGCTTTTTCAATGGGTGATGTTGGACTTTGGATACTGTTGGTATTGGACATCAGAAATGGACAGGAGTGAGATTGGACATGATGATAATGAACAATATCACCGGTGTCTAATATCAGCAGTGTCCAATATCACCAGTGTCCAATATCACCGGTGTCCAATATCACCAGTGTCCAATATCACCGGTGTCCAATATCACCGGTGTCCAATATCACCAGTGTCTAATATCCAATATCACTGGTGTCCAATATCCATTATCACCTGTGTATAATATCACCAGTGTCCAATATCACCGGTGTCCAATATCACCAGTGTCTAATATCACTGGTGTCTAATATCAGCATTGTCCAATATCTCCGGTGTCTAATATCACCAGTGTCCAATATCACAGGTGTCCAATATCACCAGGTCCAATATCACCAGTGTCCAATATCACCAGTGTCCAATATCCAATATCACCAGTGTCCAATATCACCAGTGTCCAATATCCAATATCACCAGTGTCCAATATCACCAGTGTCCAATATCACCAGTGTCCAATATCCAATATCACCAGTGTCCAATATCACCAGTGTCCAATATCCAATATCACTGGTGTCCAATATCCAATATCACCGGTGTCTAATATCACCGGTGTCTAATATCACCAGTGTCCAATATCACCAGTGTCCAATATCACCAGTGTCTAATATCCAATATCACCGGTGTCTAATATCACCGGTGTCCAATATCACCAGTGTCCAATATCATCAGTGTCCAATATCCAATATCACTGGTGTCCAATATCACCAGTGTCCAATATCACCGGTGTCCATTATCATCAGTGTCCAATATCACTGGTGTCCAATATCACCAGTGTCCAATATCACTGGTGTCTAATATCACCACTGTCCAATGTCACCGGTGTCCAATATCTCCAGTGTCCAATATCACCAGTGTCCAATATCATCAGTGTCCAATATCCAATATCACTGGTGTCCAATATCACCAGTGTCCAATATCACCGGTGTCCAATATCACCAGTGTCCAATATCACCAGTGTCCAATATCCAATATCACTGGTGTCCAATATCACCAGTGTCCAATATCACTGGTGTCTAATATCACCACTGTCCAATGTCACCGGTGTCCAATGTACAGAATGTGTCCAATGTACAGAAAGTCACTCACACAGGTTTTAGTGGTTAAACATCATTCAGATCAGAATATGTCTGATATTAAACATTATATCAGACACAGTAATACTGCACTATAGAGATATCAGATAGTATTAGACAGTAGGCTTTTTCAATGGGTGATGTTGGACTTTGGATACTGTTGGTATTGGACATCAGAAATGGACAGGAGTGAGATTGGACATGATGATAATGAACAATATCACCGGTGTCTAATATCAGCAGTGTCCAATATCACCAGTGTCCAATATCACCGGTGTCCAATATCACCAGTGTCCAATATCACCAGTGTCCAATATCACCGGTGTCCAATATCACCAGTGTCTAATATCCAATATCACTGGTGTCCAATATCCATTATCACCTGTGTATAATATCACCAGTGTCCAATATCACCGGTGTCCAATATCACCAGTGTCCAATATCACCAGTGTCCAATATCACAGGTGTTCAATATCACCAATGGTATGGTAAAGTATTGGACTTTTAAGTGACAAATATTTTTAGAAATACACACACACACACTCACACACAAACACACACTCACACATTCAGAAATACACACACACACACTCACAGACATAGACACTACCACACACACTCACTCCCTCTCTCTCTTTCTCTCTCTCTCCCACCCACACAAACACACACACACTCACTCTCTAACACACACACACACACTCACTCTCTCTTTCTCTCTCTCTCTCTCTCTCGCTCTCTCTCGCTCTCTCTCTCTCTCGCTCTCTCTCTCACACACACACACACACACACTAACACAAACACACACACACACTCACTCTCTAACACACACACACACACACACACACACACACTCTCTCTTTCTCTCTCTCTCTCTCTCTCTCACACACACACACACACACACACACGAACACAAACACACACACAAACACTCAGGTGCTCTGTCGGTGTGTGGAGGTGAAGAGTGAAGCAGGAGCAGATGAGTGTGAGTCTGTATGATCAGGGGAACAGACGGAACCCCCACAGGCTCAAACACTGAGGCATGAGGACACACACACACACACACACACACACACACACCGCCGTGTTCATCTGTCTCTGATCACACTAGCTGCTCAGAGTCAGAGCTCCACATTATTCATCACTTACTCACTCATACACACAGAGACTGAATAAACAGAGCTGAAGTGTGAGAAATAACATTCACACTAAATATCAGCATGGAATCAAAGGCTGGTGTGTTTCTGCTCATTAGTGAAGTCTTGTTATTATTACAGCGTTAATCCTGCAGTCATTCCACACACTGACAGTAACAGAGTGGGTGTGTTAAGTAAAATGACCTGAGGAAGAAGATCCTGATGAATCCTGATTGGTCAGTAGGTGTTGATTTATCTTCTATAAATCACAGGGTTACATTAATGAACTTGTTTCTATGGTAACGTGTAAACATTAAAAACCGATTAAAAAACTGAACACTACACAATCGACCTGTGAGTAGAGCGAGCAGTTTAAACACACACACACTCACACACACACACACACACACACACACACACACACACACACATACACACCCACACACACGTACACTCACACACACGCACACTCACACACACGCACTCACACACACACACATACTCACACACACACACACACACACACACACACTCACACACACACTGACACACACACACACACACACACACACACGGTACTGGCAGGAGTCATTACTGTCTTATTACTGGACCAAACAGACTTATAAACTGACATTGTTCACAGATTAGAATTACTGTAACAAAGCTGTCTCTCGCTCTCTCTTACACACACATACATACACACACACACACTCATACACACACATATTGTCCTTCTCTTTATTTTTCAAAATATATCTGTCTTACTATCTATCTGTTTCTCCCTGTCTGTCTCAATCTGTTCATCTGTCTGCCTCTCTGTTTATTCTTCTACTTTTGTCGGTCTATCTGTCCTTCAGTCTATCTCTCTATCTTGCTCTTTTTTTGCTCTCAATCTCTCTATCTGTCTGTCCCTGTCTCTGTATCTCTACAGCTCAGTTTGTAACAGCTGAGTTCCCTCTGATGCACACACACACACACACACACACACACATACATTGTCAATGACCCAAAAGCAGGGATAACAAAAAGGGGGTTTATTTAGGGGGAAAAGGGACAATGGGCAAGAAACACTAGGGGACTGAAAACACAGGAACAACAAACAAAGAGACAGCAAACCAAAGACTCAGCAAAAAAACAGACAGGAGACAACTGGTATAAATGGGGTGACAATAATTAAAACACAAGGAACAGCTGTGTAGAAGCGGAACGTTAAGGAAAGGGCGGGGCAAAGGCAACAATGTCCCCCTAGTGTCCAAACCAATTCCTGACACACACACACACATTATCAGTGGTGGGAGGGATTTTACTGATCATATGATGTTTATAAACATTTCTACAACCTTCCAGAAACGTTTCTCTGGAATGTTCTCATCATCTCACTTACAACGTGTTGTGTTCAGTTTTAAATCATTCTATCATTATTACTGCAGGAGAGCAAGGAGCTCCCAGTATGCACTGGGGCCACTCTTGGTTCCGAGCTGCGTCGCTGCCGCC
>NC_083466.1:695000-707500 GCF_030014155.1 Tachysurus vachellii
GTGTGTTTACCTTCCAGTAATATGTGACTTATACAATAGAGATATTTCACACATAGTGTATCTGTCCTTTATACTTAAATAAAACACACACACACACACACACACACACACACGGACAGAGTAATCCAGTGTTCAGAGATTAAGCAGTGAGCAGTTTGTGCTAGTGTTAAAAATGCACTAAAGAGAAACAGACATTTAGGTCAATTAGCATAAGAACTGTGATGCGTAAGAGCCCAAGCAAGACAGTCAGTAGTTAGCTGTGACACCTGACAACTAGTCCAGACTAACTAGTACTATGCAAAGGAGGAAAAATATAGAATTGCAACTTAGGAACTTCAACAAAATACACAGCGCAATGTTATTGATGATCATCATGAAAGAAAACTAGCAGAAGGCAGGGGGCTAGTTAGCATTAGATGAGTGTGTGAGTGTGTGTGTGTGTGTGTGTGTGTGTGAGTGAGTGACCGTGTGCCCTGGGCGTTTTTCCACACGTAAAGTATCTGAGGTTGTGCTGCTGAATCGTTGCCGGATCACTGAACGTCCTCCACTTCACCTGAGACCAATGCTGTGATGTTGGGAATATGTGACCTTTCACCTACATCACAGCTACAGCGTGAAGCGAAGACTCAGAGACCAAGACGCCTCAGACCAACCAAACACTCATCTGAACTTCAGACTGAGCCTCACACAAACACACACACACAGTGAACAGGGTTTGTGTGAACAATGAGAAGTTGACATTTCACAACACTAACTTTAAACAAACAAAAGCTGACAGGATTGTTAGCATTTGAATGATGAGACGCTAAGCCTCAAGTGCTGCATGGCATGAAACAGCCAGTTAGCATAACGTTAATCCCCCCGACACCAGCAGAGGTGGTTAGCATGACACACGTCGGCAGTAAAGCATTGCAGATCAGGATGCAGGATACACCCGGACTGTTCCGTGGGACTACAACTAAATGCTAGAGTTGCTAATCATGAGTGAAAGCTAACAGAGAACGGTTAGCATTACACAGGAAATTAAAACAAATGGAATTGTATTGCAAATCTATTAGTATTAAGTCAAGAACTAGTGAATAGGAAACGCAAAACAGAGAAATCTAGCCCAAAAAAACATTGGCAAGACTTCGCAATGAGGTAGAAGCTGCAGCAGGATTTAACCAGACGAACTAACAGAGAACTCAGAAGAGAAGTGAACCAATCACAGGGCGGAGATGTGACTAGACTACACTTCATTGGCTGTGGTGAGAAACAGAATGAATCAGAATCAGTCTTTCGTCTTGTTTTTACTCTGTAAATCTTTTCACTCTCCTGACCTGGGTTTATTTATTTATGTGTTTGCTCTTAAACGGTGAATCTGCTGCTGTCTGAACCCACGAGGACGTGGCACAGAATCACTCGTATAACCATTCGTATGCTTGTTGAGATTACGCAGTGATTTCCTGCTCCCTGGCCACAGCGCTGGTTCCCGTCTCCTCGCGGCCTCATCAGAGGGTCACGCTGTTTTGAGGAGACGCTTCAATGGTATCCACTGGCATGCAGCCGCTCTAACATGGCACGCGACTGGCAGTGAGGATCAAACAGCGCTGGTGTGTTTCAAGCTCCGTGACTCACGGTCAGCTTCAGCTCCAGCTTCTTTACTGCCTTTAGGAACAGGGTTATAAAAAACTTGGCACGTATATCAGTCGAGCGAGCGGACAGAAGAGTAGTGTGAGGCCAGACAGGGGGTGGGGTGGGGTGTCACAGAGCTGGTTATGTGGCTCAGAGAGGATGCTGGGAAACTCCTCACTGTGTGCTTGTGTGGATCCGGACAAGCCCCTAGACGTTGACGTGAAAACACCGGTGTGGAGCTCTGAAGTGCGTCAGAGAAGTGCTGCAGGCGGCGACATCAGGAAACATCTCGTTAGTTCCAGATTTTGATTCGATACATCAGCATCACAAATGCAGATCACTTTTACAAGCTTTTTTTAAGCGCTCTGTCTGACACTGTTGTGCGATTGGAGTTTGTTGCTTGCTTTTTGTTTTGTTTTGACACAAATAAAATAACACATTTGCTAACTGTACTGGCGACATCACCGGACACACCAAACGCCCCTTCCTTTTAAGCTCCTTCCTGTGAGCGGCGAACTGAAGCGACGTCGGACCGCGACGTTGATGGATAACTGATGCTAATGTGGGGGCACGGTGGCTTAGTGGTTAGCACGTTCGCCTCACACCTCCAGGGTTGGGGGTTCAATTCCCGCCTCCGCCTTGTGTGTGTGGAGTTTGCATGTTCTCCCCGTGCCTCGGGGGTTTCCTCCGGGTACTCCGGTTTCCTCCCCCGGTCCAAAGACATGCATGGTAGGTTGATTGGCATCTCTGGAAAATTGTCCGTAGTGTGTGATTGTGTGTGTGAATGAGAGTGTGTGTGTGTCCTGTGATGGGTTGGCACTCCGTCCAGGGTGTATCCTGCCTTGATGCCCGATGACACCTGAGATAGGCACAGGCTCCCCGTGACCCGAGGTAGTTCGTAGAAGATGAATGAATGAATGAATGATGCTAATGTGACAAGATCATGCTAACTCGAGAGACATTTAGAAAAAGGTGCATTGTGTTTGGGTCACTGTGAGTTTTCTCTAAAAGTCCACAATGAAACACGGAGACGATGACGTTACACTGAGCATGCCCAGTGAGCGGCTGACCCCGGAGCTCTAGGACGTTCCTGCGACAGCATAAGTCATGAAGTTCCATTAAAACATCAGGTCCAGAGGATTGTGAGGACGGTGCAGCGGTCAGCTCCACTATGTTGGACAGTGATACCATCTCTAATCCTAAAACATCTCTCATGTTGCTCATTTCCACTCTTATTTATTACACGTTTGTTCTGAGTGACGCTGCAGCTGGACTTTACCCCACGCTAACACTCCCACAGTGGTGACATGTTGACGGTGGTATTCGTGTGTACTCACGCCAGGCTTCAGATCCACACACACACACACACACAGCTTTAACGAGCTGCACATGTGGCGCGTTCTTCGTGCTCTGTACTGCTGAGTGTATGAAGCTCACAGACGTCAGTGTGTTTAATGGAAACCTTCCCTCTCCTCCACTTTATAGTTCCTCTCTGATCTGCACATCTGGAGACTGCAGTGTAAACGCTGTGATCATGTGACACGTCATTAACGTCCAGTCTGCAGTCACACTGAGGGGTGGCGCCTTTGATGTTTCTGCTCACGTCCTGCACCGCGATTCTGATTGTAACCTTCATGTTAAACGTACGATCAGATGCATCTTTATCCTGCAAAGACGTCTTGGTCCTTAAAATGAAAAACTCAGACAAAGGAGCAGGTGGATTTGTATTGTTTCAAATAGACACAATACCAATGGCCTTGGTGTGTATGTGTGTGTGTGTGTGTGTGTGCAAGTGCGTTTGTGCATGTTTGTGTGTGTTAGCTGTGTGTGTGTTTGTGTTAGGTGCGTGAGTATAAGAAGTGTGTGTTAGGTGTGTGTGTGTGTTAAATGTGTGTGTGTGTGTGTGTGTGTTTGTGTTAGGTGTGTGAGTATAAGAAGTGTTTGTTAGGTGTGTGTGTGTGTGTTAAATGTGTTTGTGTGTGTGTTTGTGTTAGGTGTGTGAGTATAAGAAGTGTGTGTTAAGTGTGTGTGTGTTAAATGTGTGTGTATATGTGTGTGCATGCGTTTGTGCATGTTTGTGTGTGTTAGCTGTGTGTGTGTTTGTGTTAGGTTTGTGAGTATAAGAAGTGTGTGTTAAGTGTGTGTGTTAAATGTGTTTGTGTGTGTTTGTGTTAGGTGTGTGAGTATAATAAGTGTTTGTTAGGTGTGTGTGTTAAATGTGTGTTTGTGTGTGTGTATACTGTATGTGTGCGTGCGTTTGTGCGTGTTTGTGTGTGTTAGCTGTGTGTGTGTTTGTGTTAGGTGTGTGAGTATAAGAAGTGTTTGTTAGGTGTGTGTGTGTTAAATGTGTGTTTGTGTGTGTGTACTATATGTGTGCGTGCGTTTGTGCATGTTTGTGTGTGTTAGCTGTGTGTGTGTTTGTGTTAGGTGTGTGAGTATAAGAAGTGTGTGTTAGGTGTGTGTGTGTTAAATGTGTGTGTGTGTTTGTGTTAGGTGTGTGAGTATAAGAAGTGTTTGTTAGGTGTGTGTGTGTTAAATGTGTTTGTGTGTGTTTGTGTTAGGTGTGTGAGTATAAGAAGTGTGTGTTAAGTGTGTGTGTTAAATGTGTGTGTATATGTGTGTGCATGCGTTTGTGCATGTTTGTGTGTGTTAGCTGTGTGTGTGTTTGTGTTAGGTTTGTGAGTATAAGAAGTGTGTGTTAAGTGTGTGTGTGTTAAATGTGTGTTTGTGTGTGTGTGTTTGTGTTAGGTGTGTGAGTATAAGAAGTGTTTGTTAGGTGTGTGTGTGTTAAATGTGTGTTTGTGTGTGTGTATACTGTATGTGTGCGTGCGTTTGTGCATGTTTGTGTGTGTTACAGTAGCTGTGTGTGTGTTTGTGTTAGGTTTGTGAGTATAAGAAGTGTGTGTTAAGTGTGTGTGTGTTAAATATGTGTGTGTGTGAAGGATCCGAGTGACCCATCAGTGTACTATGAGGTCATGGAGAACCGGTGATGTGACTTTACTTTGCTCGGTTATTGTTGTGTCAGTGAGTGATGTTCAGTACCAGTTTCTCCTGAATGCAGCAGCAGTGTGTTAGTAATCTCACTGCGTCTGGGCTTCAAACAAAGGAAGTGGGTTTCGTTTGCTTTGGCCGCAGACCTGCTGCTCCTGGAGGCGACCGGACGAGGAGTTAAGTTTACTTCTAAAAATAAAAAACACAGAGCTTGGATTTTGATTACAGTCTCATCACACGTACAGTAAAGTGTGTCAGCTCAGAACAAGTTACGGAGTTGAGATGCCTACAGACTGGAATCTGTCTTCTCATCTGTCTCTGCATCTTCACTCCACAACTCCTAAAGATGTGTGGATGAAGGAAAGAAGTCTCCACACACACACACACACACACACAAACACACTGTGAAAGTGACCACCTCACCTGTGAAGCATGGGGGTGGTGGTATCGTGTAATGTCTGTTCCTGAAAAAAGGACTGGCTCTAAAGGACATGTGGAGAGCAGGGTGAACATGATTCATAAGAAGATTGATTTCTGAATCCATGTCTCTCTCTTTCTCTCTCTGTCTCCCCCAGATGAGTCGTATCAGAAGCTGGCCCTGGAGACCATGGAGGAGTTGGACTGGTGCCTGGACCAGTTAGAGACCATCCAGACACACCGCTCTGTCAGCGACATGGCCTCCAACAAGGTGAACACACACACACACACACACACTAGCAGCATGACGGTACTACGCTTAGTGACGTTGATGGGGAATTCTGGGGAATTGTTTTAATTGCTCTAAGAGCACAGAGAGGTCTAAGCACTATCTACATCCTTGTTCCTGCAAGGAATTGTGGGAAAAATAAGTTGAAATATACTATTAGTGTGGTACAAAGTTCAATAAACGCTCTCTGTGAATGGGCAGTTGCTATGGAAACACTAACTTATAAGAGCAAAGGCATTAATATAAACCTGCTGTACAGTCAGAGCTGCTGCTAGAGAGAATTAATCAACACCTTCTGAGCAATCAGTGTCCAGAACTCAACAACTCTGTGGTGTTCGCCAGAGGAACTGAGTGGATCGTGTTAAAGTATGTGTGTGTGTGTGTGTGTGTGTGTGTGTGTGTGTTTAATAGCTGATATCAGGGTTATGTTTGTTCACTGTAAGATTTTTGACTGTTCCAGGGCAAAAACTGCAGATTCATGCCCACACACACACACACACACACACACACACACATACACACACATATACACACACACACATATACACACACACACACATACACAAACACACACATACATACACACACATACACAAACACACACACACACTGTTGTTTTTGTGTTAAATTGTTGCGTAATAAATGCGATTTAATACAAAACAAATATGCGTTCGTGCAAATATGCAACCAGCCAGAAGGTGACGTGATATAATAAACAAACACTAGACTGAATAATCTGACACCATGTCAATCAAACCTCTTCCTGTAAAAGTGGCCGGTCCTTTAAGTTTATTAACAGAAAAAAAAAAGTAGAACAGAAGTAACAACAGCTATAAATCATGTTAGCATGACTAGCTTGTTTAAGAGCTAATGCTAATCTGAGATGATCTAACTGCTTGTAATTAAAGAAATTGTGATTAGCTAATCACGTTTTTTCCACAAGCCCCACCCCTTTTTAGTTTAGCAATTTCCCGCTCGATTACACCCACAAAATCCGACAATTAACTTGTAAGCTAACATGGGTAATTCCCAGCAGGTATTAACCAGTTACACCAGTTCAACTCGCACTGTGCAAAAGTTTGTACACCCTCAGGGTAAAATGAATATGATAAAATGTTACAATTTCTATTGTTTATTGTGTATGTTGTGTTTGTAAACATTTGTAGTAACTAAAACACCTCGCGTTAAGATTTAAACATCTTTTTTTTAAAACAAATTATTTAAATGCTCTTTAAAATCTTTATTAGTAGTTTAACTAGGTGAGAAAATGCTGACGTGTCGATCCGACCTGCTTCGATCATGGGCGTTAGCAACAGGCAGTCTTGAGATCTGATTGGCTAATGATTGGCAAACAAATTAAAAAAGATGTGTAGATGTGGATGTAATACAGGAAGTAGGAAGGAATGCAGGAAGTGTAACAATGCTCTCATTATACTCAGCTTTCATTCAAATGTAAAGTAGACGTCCAATTTCTTCTGTTAAATGTCATTGTGGGCACAAACGTTACTGTGTAGTTATAGTGTAGTTATAGTGTAGTTATAGTGTAGTTATAGTGTGGTCACGGTGTTGTGGCTGTGTAGTTACTGTGTAGTCACTGTGTAGATACTATGTAGTTGTGGTGTAGTTACTGTGTAATTACTCTGTAGTTACAGTGTAGTTGTGGTGTAGTTACGGTGTAGATGTGGTGTAGTTGCTGTGTAATTACTCTGTAGTTATGTTGTAGTTACGGTGTAGTTGTGGTGTAATTCGAGTCTTTTTCTTACTAATGTTTGTACAGAGAAAGACATTAACATGCAGGTCTGTTCTGCTCGTACGTGATGCCTTCTCACAAGTTCCCTTTATAAAGTCCTACTAATTATAAATAAATAAATAAATAAATAAATAAAGCTGTTATTAATTCTGTATGATTTGCTGCCAGCTTTCTGACAGCTTTACTCATAAATGTGAAAAGAGACATTATTTTTGTCCCTTTTTTACTTTCACTCATAATTCTGGAGTTAATGAGTCTTGAGTATAATATTTAATATTTAAATGGAGTAAATTTCAGTATTTCAGTACAGATGATGATGTTTCTGAGCAGAGCAGCTGAACTCACCACCATGTGGTCCACTGCTTTACACAGACATAACACTGTATATGACCTTCCATCACACAGATGTGGTGTGTGTGTGTGTGTGTGTGTGTGTGTGAGTGTGTGTGTGAGTGTGTGTGTGTGTGAGTGTGTGTGTGTGTGTAAGTGTGTGTGAGAGTGTGTGTGTGTGAGTGTGTGTGTGTGAGTGTGTGTGTGTGTGTGTGTGAGTGTGTGTGTGAGTGTGTGTGAGTGTGTGTGTGTGTGTGTGTGTGTGTGTGTGAGTGAGTGTGTGTGTGAGTGTGTGTGTGTGTGTGTGTGAGTGAGTGTGTGTGTGTGTGTGAGTGTGTGTGTGTGTGTGTGAGTGTGTGTGTGAGTGTGTGTTTGAGTGTGTGTGAGTGTGTGTGTGAGTGTGTGTGTGAGTGTGTGTGAGTGTGTGTGAGTGTGTGTGTGTGTGTGTGTGTGTGTGTGTGTGTGTGTGTGTGTGAGTGTGTGTGTGTGAGTGTGTGTGGCCCTAACTAGGCCAGAGGAGGCAGTTTTCCCGTAGATGACCCGGTTCCTGTATTTACACTGATAAGAAATCAGAAGTCAGATGCAGAGCTTGGTGCAGGGACGAGACTAAACACACACACACACACACACACACACACACACACCTCCAGGTTAAACGCTCAATCCTCACGTCTGCCGATGCTCACAGCTCCACCCTGACAGAGGAGTAAAGTAAAAAGTAAAATGGTGTCAGTTTACTGGAGGGCACTGAAGGGGCTGTAATCAGGAAGTGAGTTTCAGTCTGACAGCCAGCGTGTGTGTACCTGAGGCCACGAAGAGGAAGAGCGAGGGAGGGGAGGAGTGGGGAGCGAGGGGAGGGGCCTGAGGCAGGAGGCGGGTCTAGACGGAGTGAGGTGAATCAGCCAGGTCTTTGTCTCACATACTTCCTGGCGTGTGTCAAAGTGAACGAGTGTGGAGCGAAAGGCAGCGTGCATGCCACTATGGGACTATGCTGCTCTGAGAAAGCGAGAAAGTTTGGTGTGACAAAAGGCTGGGCTGAGGTGAGGAAGGGTGTGTGTGTGTGTGAGTGTGTGTGTGAGTGTGTGAGAGAAAGTTTGCTGTGACAAAAGGCTGGGCTGAGGTGAGGAAGCGGTTCGGATCACATATGATCAGAGCTCACTTTCTTACAGTTCTGCATGTGTATGTGTTGTGTGTTTTAACTGTGTTTACTGTGTGATTTACAAAATACCTCCAAACGCACGACTTTCAGCAGCTCATAATAATGTACGCTTTAGTACTTCTACATTTGCTGTAGTCTAGAAATGTGTGTGTGTGTGTGTGTGTGTGTGTGTGTCTGTGTGTGTTTCATAATGAGACACACTGTCTGAGACATTGTAGGGTCAGAATTACTGGCCTCATGAATAAGATAATCTACCTCCTGTGGTGTCAGACAAAGGAAGGATGATTTTATCGTGTGTGTGTGTGTGTGTGTGTGTGTGTGTGTGTGTGTTTGTCCTAAATTGATAATTTTTTTCTCAGAAAAATCAGAAAGCTCACAATATAACATCACAAACTTAAACAACGCTCGTACAACATTGATGCACCGTTGGTTAATTGTTAATAATGCAATTTGTTTGTTTGTTTGTATTTTTTTTAAATGCAAATACATTTTGCACGAGCTGTTGTGCACGAGCTGTTGTGCACGAACTGTTGTGCACGAACTGTTGTGCAAAAGCTGTTGTGTAATCTTCTTCTGCAGAGAAAAGAGCACTAAGTTGTGCTTTGTTATACGGAGGTTCAGTAAAAGTGCAGCAGCCGGCTTGCGGTCCAGCTGTTTTTGTGCATGAGCAGTGGGATTTACTCTCTCACGCAAACACTGCAGGAGAAGGTTGAAGGGCAGATGGGTAAAAGGGGGTGGGGGGTGGGGGTGTAGTTCAGAGTCGGAAAATAAAAAGAAGAAACTTTTATTGGGGGTTAGTGGACTAATGCGCTCGGGCTGTATGTCGTGTCCGGTGCATCGTGAGCATTATCGCTAAAAGCTCTAAGCATGCCTGAGAACACCTACATGCTCTCGGCTTCCTGGGGTCACACTGAGGTGTGTGTCGGGGTGTAAAGATGCCGCATGTGATTTGGCTTCTTAGTGACTTCGGGATCTTTCCTAACGTTCATCCTTTCATGATTTGCAGTTCAAGAGGATGTTGAACCGTGAGCTCACACACCTGTCGGAAATGAGTCGCTCTGGGAACCAGGTGTCCGAGTTCATCTCCAACACGTTCTTAGGTGAGACTGAACTTTCATTTCCTTTAAAAAAAAAGTATTTGTTCAGTTACATAAAGGGATTAATGGCCCGTGTTGGCGTCATGTAGCTGTGAACCAAGACTGTAAATGTTTTTACTGATGATGAGAAAGCATGAGGAGAAGCACATGTAGCAGCAGTCAGGCCACCTCACGGTTTACCGCTGCTTTCAAACCAACAACGCCGTAGTTTTTTTTTTTTTGGCCCACGGCTCTGCGAAGAAAGACAGGCGAGCATTTGACTTCATTCCAAGAGAGTTTCTCATGCTGGTGGAGACAAAGAGAGATAAATAATAAGCTGTGTAAATCCATGACAGTAGCAGGAAGTCAGCGCTATCAGGATTCGGGGAAATGAAGGAGACAATAACACATAAATTATGCTACCTGTAAAAGCACAGCAGGCAGGAAACAGTTCCATGAAGTTCCTCTGAGGAACGTAATTCCCTACATTTCTTCAGGATCTGCGTCAGGCTTGTGTAACGACGGTTCAGAGAGAACGCAGGCTTTTACTTGTAACAACAATGTTTACTTACATAATGCAACTCAACAAGGTTATGAAATGACACAGAGACCTTGAAGTACAACAGTTATGGACACACACACACACACACACACACACACACACACACACAGCTCATGTTCGGGAATCCCCCCCTGACTGAGGGAGAGTAAATGAACAGTAGTAAACGCCAGATAAAAGGTTGTAAACAGTAATGAATTGACTGTGCTGTGCGAGGGGGCATTAGCATAACTGACAGATCGAAACCTCTCCCTCGCAGACAAACAGAATGAGCTGGAGATCCTGTCGCCTCCTTCCAAGTCTCGAGAGCGGAAGAGGAAACAGCAACAGCAGCCTCTCATGACTCAAATCAGTGGCATGAAGAAGGTCACACATGGACCGGTCATCTCCAGCAGCTGCACCGTGGCCCGATTTGGAGTCAAGACTGACCTTGAAGACCTGCTTGCAAAGGTAAAGATGAAAGAATTCACCACGTATCACTGATGCACTGATGCATGCTTGTGTCCTAGATCTAAAGCCATGTCTACTAGACATGAAATAATCGCTTTAACAAACTCTCTTCTGGTCTTCTCCAGGATTTGGAGAATATCAACAAGTGGGGGTTGAACATCTTCAGGATTGCCGATCACTCCCATCAACGTCCGCTCACCTGCGTCATGTACGCCATCTTCCAGGTCAGTACAAAAGCCTTGCAGGATCCTTTAGGGAGTCCAAAGGAATCATCTGAGGTTTGAGCCTGAACTAAACTGTGTTTTATTACCTGCAGGAAAGAGATTTGATGAAAACCTTTAAGATTCCAATGGACACGTTTGTGACCTACATGATGACCCTTGAGGACCACTACCACTCGGACGTGGCGTACCACAACAGCCTGCATGCTGCCGACGTCGCGCAGTCTACGCACATCCTCCTGTCCACGCCTGCTCTAGAGGTGAGGAATCATCCGTTGTTCCTCTGAAAGCTCCGTCATGTGGATGACTCGTGGCAAACTGTTTGTAAACACGACTTGGAAGTTTAAAACTAATCCCAAAACAACGTACCATATTTTGTCTGGATTTCATTCTCATTTGCATGTTTTTCTCTCACTGGAACATAAACAAGCTGAAGCCGGATCACCAGATCGGCACTTTGATTCCGTTTCACTAATTCTCTTTCCACCTTCTTTTTTTTCCTCTCCTTTGACAGGCGGTCTTCACAGACTTGGAGATTCTGGCAGCCATCTTTGCCGCAGCGATCCATGACGTGGACCACCCGGGGGTCTCCAACCAGTTCCTGATTAATACCAGTGAGTGCTTTTACCCTTCCATTCCTCCCTTTGCGTGCAGTTGGAGTAACTAGGACCAGATGGAGACCAAACGTTTGGCACGTCGTGTCTATTTTATCTACGCTGCCGTTTAGCCGTGTCTAGTAAGACTTTGGAGTAAACGCACTCGGCTGTTTTTGTGTTTATGCGATTTATTTTCCTTCTGTCCTCTTATTTATTGCCCTTTAGTCTTCTTTGCATGTGTCCTTTTATCTTTCATTGGATGTTGTGCTTTTGATTTATTTATTTCCTTCCTCTTTGTTGTCAGTATGTTGTGCAGAACTTTTGTGGATTTATTATAAATAAATCTGCCTCCTTTGTCGACTTGCAGACTCAGAACTGGCGCTCATGTACAACGACGAATCTGTTCTCGAGAACCATCACTTGGCTGTGGGCTTTAAGCTCTTACAAGGCGAAAACTGCGACATCTTCCAGAACCTGTCCAAGAAGCAACGGCAGACCCTTCGGAGAATGGTCATTGACATGGTGAGTCCAACAAAATCCTTCTTCTGGTCTTTAACCATTTTTATTTATTTTGGTCGAATCTCTGAGCTAACCTGGTTCTGTTTCCCTCTGTTAGGTGCTAGCAACAGATATGTCCAAACACATGAGCTTGTTGGCTGATCTGAAGACCATGGTGGAGACCAAGAAAGTGACAAGTTCAGGCGTGTTGCTGCTGGACAACTACACGGACAGGATACAGGTAAGAGCTCATGAAATCCCGGAAGTCCACTTGTGCATCAAAGGGTTGTTCTTGAAGAGTCCGACGCTAACTAACTAAGCTTTGTGATGTCATCACTCAGGTCCTGCGCAATATGGTTCACTGCGCTGATCTCAGCAACCCCACCAAGCCTTTGGATATTTACCGCCAATGGACAGACCGCATCATGGACGAGTTCTTCCACCAGGGTGACAGAGAGAGAGAGCGTGGCATGGAGATCAGCCCCATGTGTGACAAGCACACCGCTTCTGTCGAGAAATCCCAGGTAGGAGTCAAGCACGTAATCTTCAG